>NC_069499.1:714840831-715075831 GCF_027579735.1 Bombina bombina | reverse complement strand
TACCAGAACCACACGGGGGGACCTAGTGAATGACCTGCAGAGAGAAGGGACCAACGTAACAAAGGCTACCATCAGTAACACACTATGCCGCCAGGGACTTAGATCCTGCAGTGCCAGACGTGTCCCCCTTGCTTAAGCCAGTACATGTCCGGGCCCGTCTGAAGTATGCTAGAGAGCATTTGGATGATCCAGAAGCGGATTGGGAGAATGTCATATGGTCAGATTAAACCAAAGTAGAACTGTTTGGTAGAAACACAACTTGTCGTGTTTGAAGTAGAGAGAACACCATACCTACTGTGAAGCATGGGGGTGGCAACATCATGCTTTGGGGCTGTTTCTCTGCAAAGGGAACAGGACGACTGATCCGTGTACATGAAAGAATGAATGGGGCCATGTATCGTGAGATTTTGAGTGCAAACCTCCTTCCATCAGCAAGGGCATTGAAGATGAAACGTGGCTGGGTCTTTCAGCATGACAATGATCCTAAACACACTGCCCCGGGCAATGAAGGAGTGGCTTCGTAAGAAGAATTTCAAGGTCCTGGAGTGGCCTAGCCAGTCTCCAGATCTCAACCCCATAGAAAACCTTTGGAGGGAGTTGAAAGTCCGTGTTGCCCAGCAACAGCCCCAAAACATCACTGCTCTAGAGGAGATCTGCATGCAGGAATGGGCCAACATACCAGCAACAGTGTGTGACAACCTTGTGAAGACTTACAGAAAATGTTTGACCTCTGTCATTGCCAACAAAGGATATATAACAAAGTATTGAGATGAACTTTTGATATTGACCAAATACTTTTTTTCCACCGTAATGTGCAAATAAATTCTTTGCAAATCAGACAATGTGATTGTCTGGATTTGTTTCCACATTTTGTCTCTCATAGTTGAGGTATATCTATGTTGAAAATTACAGGCCTCTCTCATCTTTTTAAGTGGGAGAACATGCACAATTGGTGGCTGACTAAATACTTTTTTTCCAAACTGTATATATATATATATATATATATATATAATAATAAAAATTAAATTTTATTCGATGTGAAGAACATAGGAATGTAAAATATGCATAATGCACTCCGGGGTTAGTAATTTAGGTCTAACACAGTTTTGGGTTAGCGCACATGAAAAATTACTAATCTTAAGGCTCGTTCTTTAAATATTTAATATAAAATATTTAAAAAAAAAATAATAATAATTATTAACAATTATTATACATACTGAAATATATATATACTGTATATATTCTATGGATTATTTAACCCCCTAAGGACCAGCGATGTACCCTGTATGTCGCTGGCCTTTTTTTGGGACTTGATTGTTTTATAGCGCGGTCTTGCCACCAGCGTTGAGACTGCTCTATTCCACAAAGCCTGCTGGAGGGAGGGCATTAATAGTGTGTTCTTGCTAGACTTGTGCTATTATGTCCTGAAAAAACCCTTAACGACCAGTGACATACAGGGTACATTGTGGTCATTAAGGGGTTAAAATATTTTACAGTACGTATAATAATTTTTAATATCTGATATCTAAAGTTCTCAAGTTAGCATGCGTCAGGTTTACTTTCAACTTATGCACGCAACCTGTCGCTCACAAAAAGATTACTTAGTTAACCCTCAAGCCGGAGCACTGAATAGCAAGCCACTTGTAATCTAGCACTAAATGTTGTGTGATTCTTTTGAAAAAGAACATTCTGATTTATTTATCACAGGAAGTCAAATAATTCTACATTATATATAGCTCAGAAAGTCAAGCTTACACCACTTAATACCCTTTATAACACAACCTGAAGCCTGTTCCCACGGAAGGTAAATGATAGGTTATGTGATGTAAGAACAAAAAGAACACAATAACGATAGCATCAATTTTAAAAAATACTCCAGTATATTGCAAGAATGATTTCCATAAAAATTAAAGTAACATTTAAAAAAATAAAAAAAATTGCAAATGGAGACAAACTTTGCAACCAGAGACTTATCCTACTCCATTTTTGGACAATTGACACAGGCTCAGAACATGTATTATAAAATGACCTAAACTATTTGAACCTGCAAGTTCTATTCATCTGTAATGTTTCTTCATATTTTTTGAAAACTTAATAAACACCAAAATAAAAAAAATTGAAAACTTATCTCATGAGACACATTTCTTCTTATTACTAAAGAAATGTTGAGCTCATGGTTTTTAATTGTGTATTCATTAAGGTGTATCATTTACTACTATAAAATGAATATCTTTTACATTTCACAGTAAACATTCATAAAAAAACCTCTATCCAACTATAACTTATTTATACTTTTAAAGGGATATTAAGCACTAAATACATTTCATGCAACTCTCTGTAATTATAGCTTTGGCGATTTTGTAACCTAGGTTTCATTGAAGATATCTGAAGGAAAGTTGTTTCACCTATGCAAAAACATCAGCACTGGAATGTAGTGACAGATTGCCACACGCTGCCACCTACTTCCACATTCAGATCCAAACGAAGGATACAAATTCACATGTCTACTTTAAAGTAAATTATAATTCAAATACATATTTATGTGATCTTGATTACAAGGAAATTCTGTTCCAGAACTCTTATGTATTTGAAACTCAATGCTATGTTATTTAATGTATGTTATAAATCAACTTCTGGGTTCACAATAAATAGGTAGAAATGTAAAAAATGCTACACCAATAGAAAATAAATTTTCTATTAAAATACTGTTTAAATCAAAGTCAAGAGTTTTACAAAATTAGGAACTGGTATTTTTTAAAACAAATATTTAAACTTTTGGTTTTATTATTTTTTGCAAGTAATCTATGTTTCCATTTTCTTTGAAAATTGCTGTGATGAATTTACATTCAACTCAGTGTTTTTGTTTTCCTTTTCTTTAAAATTCATATCCATTAGAAGTGGATAAATTTGATTTAATTAAGACACTCAAATTATGCTTATGGCGTAACAGGAACATCAGAGATCTATTACCATTAGGGTTGTCATTTTGGCAAGGTTTTACTGGAGAGCTATGAGTTATACACGCTACAGGGTGCCATTCGTGTTCCTCCCTGTAACATGTGTAACTCATAGCTTTACAGGAACATGGCTACAATAGCAATCTGTAAATATACCAAATCCAAATGTAAGAAACCTAAATGTTGCATTTATGGCTACCAATACACAAATGTCAATACACTTATAGTGCAGTTCATAAATATTTAGAAAGTAGCAGACATTTTTTTGTTTGACTGATGTATTTAATTGATATTTGTATTTTTTATTTTGCTAAATGGTTAAATTTTTTATTAAAGGGGCAGTAAACCTACAAAATGTTAAATAATTCTGCAAAAGGGCAGAATTATATAACATTAGCTTAGCGCCAAGTTTATACAACAAAGTGTTCCTGAGATTTTTTACTACGAAGTTGAGTTTTGCAGTACGCTGATCCTGGCTCTACTGAGCAGGTCTGTTTTCTCTTAAGCGCATCGCGGGCACGCTGTCTGATCACACCGATCGCGCCATTAAAATTAATGTAGCTTGCTCCCGCTACCAGGCCCGGAGCCAGCTACATTAATTTTAATGGGCCCGTGACAGCTACATTAATTTTAATGGGCCCGTACGGAGCTTGATGCCCTGTGTTTCCGGCAAGCCTTCTGCTCTGAGGCAGTGGACAGAAATCAACCCAATCAAATACGATCAGGTTGATTGACACCCCCAGCTAGCGGCCAATTGGTCGCGAATCTGCAGGGGGCGGTATTGCACCAGCAGTTTACAAGAACTGCTGGAGAAATTATAAATGCCGACAGTGTATGCAGTCGGCATTTATCTATGTGCAGCGGACATGATACGCTACATCATATCATGCCCGCTCGCACTATAATAAATTGACCCCAAAGTGTTGTCTGAGGTTTATAATGTCCTTTAAGCTGTGGAAGTGAAAAGTGTCCTTATAAATGTATAGTACAGTATTTTGGTTTGTGATCATAAAAACAGGACAGGCATATGTAAGGGCTGTATTTCACTAAAACGAAAAGGTAAAAAATGCTGCTGATTAACAATGAAAATAGCTGATTGTGATCACATTGACATGGAAAAGGACTTATCTGCACCTGTTAACATGCAAATAATTATCAGACAATAGATTATGCTTAACCCCTTAATAGAGCTCTGTGATTGGTAGCTACAACTCATGTCACTGCTGACTGGCTCACCGGCTGTGCTCTGAGCAGACTTTTTTAAATGTTTAAGTCCTGCAAAATTATAATCAAGAATAAGTGCAATAAATAACAGTTGAGCATGTTTTATTATAATGTCCCTTTAACAAGTTAACTTAAAGGAATAAATTCCCTGAATAAAGTTTATAACATAGCACATTGCCTCTTACATCTCACATAATATGTATATTACTGTTATTATTTATTTGTATAGTGCTGTCAAATTTCATAGAAGTTTATTATGCATCTTAGCAGGGTTACCAGGAATCCCTTATTGTAAGCATCAGTTACTGCATATTTGTTCCTTATTGCGACTTCAAGTTCCTGTCAACCCTGTTATTTAGTCTGATTGATGATTAAAAAAGAAAGAACATTGCTGAATGCAATATTGTTTTCTGCTTCCAAATAATAAAGGTTATATATTTTGAATTGCAGTGTCACTGAGAAATGTGAAATGATTTGTTTAGTTTTAATAACATAGTAGAATAAAAATCAATAGAAGGGCACATAAAAGCTCATAAATATAGCTGCACTAACCAACAATTATTATAACTACCAGGCAAAAAAAAAGTGGTCACAGACCAACACAGACATGTCAAGTGCATAAATATAATATGGCACAAGTCCTTTCCAGAGTGATTTGTGCCAACCTCCCTCCCAACCCCCCCAAAACAATGGGCGTTTTATTTATAATGGATCAACATATATGTGGTAGACGGTGGTCAGAGAGCAGTAGCAGTCTTTACTTTGGATGACAACACCTGTTTGAAACGTCTTTTTAGGTCCTGCATGTTGGGAGATCTTGGACGCACAAGATGGAGTCCCCTCCTTTTCTCTCCATTACAGCTGAAGATCATCTTGCCAACTTCTTGGCATAGTTGGTAGAAAGCACCGTATACATCCTCATAGTTTTCCCTGGCAGACACCTCAGCATAGGTCCCAGTCAATTCATTGGCTAACTGGAGACCTTCATCAGAGGATACTTGTCTGGCTCTTAGTAGATCAGCTTTATTTCCCACCAGCAAAAGTGGTATCTTGGTATTTGGATGGATTTTACGAAGATGCTGGTACAGAGGTCTGATCACTCGGTAACTATTATAGTCTGTAATAGAGAAGACAAAAACAAAGCCATCTGCCCAGTAGATGGATCGGTTGATTTGTTCCTGACAAGAAATGTTGTCCATATCATCCTGCATTGAGAAAAAGGAGAGGTGGGAAATACATAAGTAACAATTCAATAAGTTGGACTACCATAAAAAATGAAATTATCCTGAAGATTTATTTTTTCAAACACAAGGAATTATAATTAGATGTCTGTATTACACTTTTATTATTATGTATACAAAGTGTCGACAGGAGATGAGAGAAGGCAAATGCCTGGTGGTATTTGTCAGGTGAGGAACGTAGGCATATTATAGGCTGAAAACTTACTCCTGACAGTAGCCATCCAATTGCATACAAAAAGTGGAGGGCTGGCACTGCTATACTCAATAATTAACACCTTAATTGACCAATAGCACACCTTCATACGATAAGCAATGCTGTGTGCCTTACTCCATGGGAATTTGAGGAGGGAGGGCTCATACCACCCAACTGTGAAAGTTTAAAGAACAAATTAAACCATTTTCTGTTGTTTTTCAGTGGCTAATTTCCAACCATTACTTGCCATTTAGCGACATATACTGTATGTGGCAAGGTTAAGCTTGGGAAGTCTGCAATTCCGGTTCTCAGGATTGGAAAACCCACAATTTTCAGACTTAAATTACGTGAAAATGAGACAATATCAATAATGAAAACCTATTAGGAAGATTTTTTTACTACACATAATTAAACATTTTTATTATAATCTCAAGGTGGTTTAAAGGGACAGTCAAGTATAAATTAAACTTTCATTATTCAGATAGGACTTTTAATTTTAATCGACTTTCCAATTTACTTTTATCATCAAATTTGCTTTTTTCTCTTGGTATTCTTACTTTAAACTAAACATAGGTAGGCTCATATGCTAATTTCTAAGCTTTTGAGGGCTGCCTCTTATCACATGCTTTTTAAATCTCTTTTCAACACAAAGAGACAGAAAGTACACGTGGGCCATATAGATAACACTGTGTTCAGGCACAGAAAGTTATTTAAGATCTAGCACAATACAATGCTAAATTTAAGACAATCCTATATAATAAAAGGCCAAGTGTGTTTGTCCGAAGCTGTCATGCACGAGGACAAACACACCTGGCCTTTGAGTCCCTAGCTGATCTGCAGCATAAGTGGGCGTGGTCGGGGATGGGAGGGGGCGTGATCATCGTGAAGGGGGCGTGGTCAGCATGAATGTCCATTAAGGGGGCGTGGCCGGGCGCGCGATAGAAGGGAGAGAGATAGAGAGGGGAGAGAGATAGAGAGGGGAGAGAGAGGAGGGCAGAGAGAGCTCAAAAGAGAGGGGGGGGAGAAAGAACAGAAGAGGGTGAATAGAGAGAGCAGAAGAGGGGGGATAGAGAGAGGGAGAGAGAGACAGCAAAAGAGAGAGCGGGAGAGAGACAGCAAAAGAGAGGGGGGAGAGAGACAGCAAAAGAGAGAGGGGGAGAGAGACAGCAAAAGAGAGGGAGGAGAGAAACAGCAAAAGAGAGAGGGGGAGAGAGACAGCAAAAGAGAGGGGGGAGAGAGACAGCAAAAGAGAGAGGGGGAGAGACAGCAAAAGAGAGAGGGGGAGAGAGACAGCAAAAGAGAGAAGGGAAGAGAGACAGCAAAAGAGAGGGGGGAGAGAGACTGCAAAAGAGAGAGGGGGAGAGACAGCAAAAGAGAGGGGGAAGAGAGACAGCAAAAGAGAAGGGGAGAGAGACAGCAAAAGAGAGGGCGGAGAGAGACAGCAAAAGAGAGGGGGGAGAGAGAGCAAAAGAAAGAGGGGACGAGAGAGCGCAAAAGAGAGGGGGGAAGAGAGAGAGCAAAAGAGGGGGGAGAGAGAGAGCGCAAAAAGAGAGAGGGAAGAGTGCAAAATAGAGGGGGGAGAGAGAGCGCAATAGAGAGGGGTGGAGAGAGAGTGCAAAAGAGAGGGGGAGAGAGAGCGCAAAAGAGAGGGGGGAGAGAGAGCGCAAAAGAGAGGGGGGAGAGAGCACAAAAGAGAGGGGGAGAGAGAGAGCGCAAAAGAAAGGGGGGAGAGAGAGCGCAAAAGAGAGGGGAGAGAGGGGGGAGAGTGCAAAAGAGATGGGGGAGAGAGAGCACAAAAGAGATGGGGGAGAGAGAGAGCGCAAAAGAGAGGGGGAGAGAGCGCAAAAAAAGAGAGGGGGGGAGAGAGAGCTCAAAAGAGAGTGGGGAGAGAGAAAGCTCAACAGAGAGGGGGAGAGAGAGAGCAAAAGAGAGGGGGGGAGAGAGATCTCAAAAGAGAGGGGGGGGAGAGAGAGAGCATAAGAGAGGGGAGAGAGAGAGAGCGCAAAAGAGAGGGGGGAGAGAGAGAGCGCAATAGAGGGGGAGAGAGCGCAAAAGAGAGGGGGGAGAGAGAGAGATCAAAAGAGAGGGGGGAGAGAGAAAGCTCAACAGAGAGGGGGAGAGAGAGAGCAAAAGAGAGGGGGGAAAGAGAGAGAGCAAAAGAGAGGGGGAGGGAGAGAGCGCAAGGGGTGGGACCGCTGTACTGCAAAAAATGGCCCGTGTGAACGGGCTTTAGGACTAGTAGATAATAAACAGTCACAGTCATGTGATTAGGGGGCTGGAAGAAGGTTCCTAGATACAAGGTAATCACAAAGGTAAAAAGTACATTAATATAACTGTTGGTTATGCAAAACTGGGGAATGAGTAATAACATAATTTATGCTTACCTGATAAATTTATTTCTCTTGTAGTGTATCCAGTCCACGGATCATCCATTACTTGTGGGATATTCTCCTTCCCAACAGGAAGTTGCAAGAGGATCACCCACAGCAGAGCTGCTATATAGCTCCTCCCCTCACTGCCATATCCAGTCATTCGACCGAAACAAGCCGAGAAAAGGAGAAACCATAGGGTGCAGTGGTGACTGTAGTTTAATTAAAATTTAGACCTGCCTGAAAAGGACAGGGCGGGCCGTGGTCTGGATACACTACAAGAGAAATGAATTTATCAGGTAAGCATAAATTATGTTTTCTCTTGTTAAGTGTATCCAGTCCACGGATCATCCATTACTTGTGGGATACCAATACCAAAGCTAAAGTACACAGATGATGGGAGGGACAAGGCAGGAACTTAAACGGAAGGAACCACTGCCTGTAGAACCTTTCTCCCAAAAACAGCCTTCGAAGAAGCAAAAGTTTCAAATTTGGAAAATTTGGAAAAAGTATGAAGGGAAGACCAAGTTGCAGCCTTGCAAATCTGTTCAACAGAGGCCTCATTTTTAAAGGCCCAGGTGAAGCCACAGCTCTAGTAGAATGAGCTGTAATCCTTTCAGGAGGCTGCTTTCCAGCAGTCTCATAGGCTAAGCGGATTATACTCCGAAGCCAAAAAGAAAGAGAGGTTGCAGAGGCCTTCAGACCTCTCCTCTGTCCAGAGTAAACAACAAACAGGTTAGATGTTTGGCGAAAATCTTTAGAAGCCTGTAAGTAAAACTTCAAGGCACGGACTACGTCTAGATTATGCAAAAGACGTTCCTTCTTTGAAGAAGGATTAGGACATAATGATGGAACAATAATCTCTTGATTAATATTCTTGTTAGAAACCACCTTAGGTAAAAACCCAGGTTTTGTACGCAGAACAACTTTATCTGAATGAAATATCAGATAAGGAGAATCACAATGTAAGGCAGATAACTCCGAGACTCTTCGAGACGAGGAAATAGCCATCAGAAAAAGAACTTTCCATGAAAGAAGTTTGATATCAATAGAATGAAGGGGTTCAAACGGAACCCCTTGAAGAACTTTAAGAACCAAGTTTAAGCTCCATGGAGGAGCAACAGGTTTAAACACAGGCTTAATTCTAACTAAAGCCTGACAAAATGCCTGAACGTCTGGAACTTCTGCCAGACGCTTGTGTAAAAGAATAGACAGACTAGAAATCTGTCCCTTTAAAGAACTAGCTGATAATCCTTTGTCCAAACCCTCTTGGAGGAAGGACAATATCCTAGGAATCCTAACCCTACTCCATGAGTAATTCTTGGATTCACACCAATGAAGATATTTACGCCATATCTTGTGGTAAATTTTCCTGGTGACAGGCTTTCGTGCCTGTATTAAGGTATCAATTACTGACTCGGAGAAGCCACGCTTTGATAGGATCAAGCGTTCAATCTCCATGCAGTCAGTCTCAGAGAAAGTAGATTCGGATGATTGAAATGACCTTGTATTAGAAGGTCTTGTCTCAGAGGCAGAGTCCATGGTGGAAAGGATGACATGTCCACTAGGTCTGCATACCAGGTCCTGCGTGGCCACGCAGGCGCTATCAATATCACAGATGCTCTTTCCTGTTTGATTTTGGCAATCAGACGAGGGAGCAGAGGAAACGGTGGAAACACATAAGCCAGGTTGAAGAACCAAGGCGTTGCTAGAGCATCTATCAGTGCCGCTTCTGGGTCCCTGGACCTGGATCCGTAACAAGGAAGCTTGGCGTTCTGGCGAGACGCCATGAGATCCAATTCTGGTTTGCCCCAACGGAGAACCAATTGAGCAAACACCTCCAGATGGAGTTCCCATTCCCCCGGATGAAAAGTCTGACGACTTAGAAAATCCGCCTCCCAGTTCTCTACACCTGGGATATGGATCGCTGACAGGTGGCAAGAGTGAGTCTCTGCCCAGCGAATTATCTTGGAGACTTCTGACATTGCTAGGGAACTCCTGGTTCCCCCTTGATGTTGTCCGACTGAAATCTGATGAACCTCAGTGTTGCTAGCTGAGGCCAAGCCAGAAGAGCATTGAATATTGCTCTTAACTCCAGAATATTTATTGGGAGGAGTTTCTCCTCCTGAGTCCATGAACCCTGAGCCTTCAGGGAGTTCCAGACTGCACCCCAACCTAGAAGGCTGGCATCTGTTGTTACAATTGTCCAATCTGGTCTGCGAAAGGTCATACCCTTGGACAGATGGGCCCGAGATAACCACCAGAGAAGAGAATCTCTGGTTTCCTGATCCAGATTTAGTAGAGGGGACAAATCTGTGTAATCCCCATTCCACTGACTGAGCATGCATAATTGCAGCGGTCTGAGATGCATTAAGCCGATTACTTCCATGCACTGAGCCACCGTGGGACGCGGAATGGAGTGAAGAACACGGCAAGCATTTAGAAGTTTTGATAACCTGGACTCCGTCAGGTAAATTTTCATTTCTACAGAATCTATTAGAGTCCCTAGGAAGGAAACCCTCGTGAGAGGAGATAGAGAACTCTTTTCTTCGTTCACTTTCCACCCATGCGACCTCAGGAATGCCAGAACTATCTCTGTATGAGATTTGGCAATTTGAAAGCTTGACGCCTGTATCAGGATATCGTCCAGGTAAGGAGCCACCGCTATGCCTCGCGGTCTTAGGACCGCCAGAAGTGAGCCCAGAACCTTTGTAAAAATTCTTGGGGCTGTAGCCAACCCGAATGGAAGAGCTACAAATTGGTAATGCCTGTCTAGAAAGGCAAACCTCAGGAACTGATGATGATTCTTGTGAATCGGAATGTGAAGGTAGGCATCCTTTAAGTCCACTGTGGTCATGTACTGACCCTCTTGGATCATGGGTAAAATGGTTTGAATAGTTTCCATCTTGAATGACGGAACTCTGAGGAATTTGTTTAGGATCTTTAAATCCAAAATTGGTCTGAAGGTTCCCTCTTTTTTGGGAACCACAAACAGATTTGAATAAAACCCCTGTCCTTGTTCCGTCCGCGGAACTGGATGGATCACTCCCATTACAAGGAGATCTTGTACGCAGCTTAGGAATGCCTCTTTCTTTATCTGGTTTGCAGATAATCTTGAAAGATCTCCAACGCCCAGGGATCCTGAACATCTCTTGCCCACGCCTGGGCGAAGAGAGAGAGTCTGCCCCCTACTAGATCCGTTGTCGGATAGGGGGCCACTCCTTCATGCTGTCTTAGAGGCAGCAGCAGGCTTTCTGGCCTGCTTGCCCTTGTTCCAGGACTGGTTAGGTTTCCAGGCCTGCTTGGATTGAGCAAAAGTTCCCTCTTGTTTTGAAGCAGAGGAAGTTGATGCTGCACCTGTCTTGAAATTTCGAAAGGCACGAAAATTAGACTGTTTGGCCTTTGATTTGGCCCTGTCCTGAGGAAGGGTATGACCCTTACCTCCAGTAATGTCAGCAATAATTTCCTTCAAACCAGGCCCGAATAAGGTCTGCCCCTTGAAAGGAATGTTGAGTAATTTAGACTTTGAAGTCACATCAGCTGACCAGGATTTGAGCCATAGCGCCCTACGCGCCTGGATGGCGAATCCGGAATTCTTAGCCATTAGTTTAGTCAAATGAACAATGGCATCAGAAACAAATGAGTTAGCTAGCTTAGGAGTTCTAAGCTTGTCAACAATTTCAGTCAATGGAGCTGTATGGATGGCCTCTTCCAGGGCCTCAAACCAGAATGCCGCCGCAGCAGTGACAGGCGCAATGCATGCAAGGGGCTGTAAAATAAAACCTTGTTGAATAAACATTTTCTTAAGGTAACCCTCTAATTTTTTATCCATTGGATCTGAAAAAGCACAACTGTCCTCAACCGGGATAGTGGTACGCTTTGCAAAGTACAAACTGCTCCCTCCACCTTAGGGACAGTCTGCCATAAGTCCCGTGTAGTGGCATCTATTGGAAACATTTTTCTAAATATAGGAGGTGGGGAAAAGGGCACACCGGGCCTATCCCACTCCTTACTAATAATTTCTGTAAGCCTTTTAGGTATTGGAAAAACATCAGTACTCACCGGCACTGCATAGTATTTATCCAGCCTACACAATTTCTCTGGCACTGCAATTGTGTCACAGTCATTCAGAGCAGCTAATACCTGCCCAAGCAATACACGGAGGTTCTCAAGCTTAAATTTAAAATTAGAAATCTCTGAATCAGGTCTCCCCGATTCAGAGACGTCACCCACAGACTGAAGCTCTCCGTCCTCAGGTTCTGCATATTGTGACGCAGTATCAGACATGGCTCTTACAGCATCTACGCGCTCTGTATCTCGTCTAACCCCAGAGCTATCGCGCTTGCCTCTCAATTCAGGCAATCTGGATAATACCTCTGACAGGGTATTATTCATGATTGCAGCCATGTCCTGCAAAGTAATCGCTATTGGCGTCCCTGATGTACTTGGCGCCATATTAGCGTGCGTCCCTTGAGCGGGAGGCGAGTTAGTCGGCATAACTTCCCCCTCGACAGACCCCTCTGGTGACAATTCTTTTATAGATAAAGACTGATCTTTACTGTTTAAGGTGAAATCAATACATTTAGTACACATTCTCCTATGGGGCTCCACCATGGCTTTTAAACATAATGAACAAGTATCCTCTGTTTCAGACATGTTTGTACAGACTAGCAATGAGACTAGCAAGCTTGGAAAACACTTTAAAGCAAGTTAACAAGCAATATAAAAAATGTTACTGTGCCTTTAAGAGAAACAAATTTTAACAAAATTTGAAATAACAGTGAAAAAAGGCAGTTACACTAACAACATTTTTACAGTGTATGTAACAAGTCAGCAGAGCATTGCACCCACTTGCAAATGGATGATTAACCCCTTAATAACAAAAACAGAATAATAAATGACAAAAACGTTTTTTAAACACAGTCACAACTGCCACAGTCTACTGTGATTGTTACCCTCCTCAAACACGACTTTGAAGCCTTTTGAGCCCTTCAGAGATGTCCTGTATCATGCAGAGGGAAGCTGAATGTCTCTGTCAGTATTTTTATCTGCACAGAAAAGCACTAAAATAGGCCCTTCCCACTCATATTGCAACAGTGGAAAGCTTCAGGAAACTGTTTCTAGGCAAAAATCAAGCCAGCCATGTGGAAAAAAACTAGGCCCCAATAAGTTTTGTCACCAAACATATATAAAAACGATTAACATGCCAGCAAACGTTTTATATTACACTTTTATAAGAATATGTATCTCTGTTAATAAGCCTGATACCAGTAGCTATCACTGCATTTAAGGCTTAACTTACATTAATCCGGTATCAGCAGCATTTTTCTAGCAAATTCCATCCCTAGAAATATATTAACTGCACATACCTTATTGCAGGAAAACCTGCACGACATTCCCCCTCTGAAGTTACCTCACTCCTCAGAATATGTGAGAACGGCAGTGATTCTTAGTTACTTAGATCATAGAAATCACAGGCAGATTCTTCTTCTAATGCTGCCTGAGATGAAACAGTACACTCCGGTACCATTTAAAAATAACAAACTTTTGATTGAAGTTAAAAAACTAACTATAATACACCACTCTCCTCTTACTACGTCCATCTTTGTTGAGAGTTGCAAGAGAATGACTGGATATGGCAGTGAGGGGAGGAGCTATATAGCAGCGCTGTGGGTAATCCTCTTGCAACTTCCTGTTGGGAAGGAGAATATCCCACAAGTAATGGATGATCCGTGGACTGGATACACTTAACAAGAGAAAAAGGGATTATCTATCTTTTAAAACAATAACAATTCTATGGTTGACTGTCCCTTTAAAGCTCAATCAAACTTTTTTCATGAAACAATTAAAGGATTTTGAATAGAACAAAAACAGAATTTATGTTTACCTGATAAATTACTTTCTCCAACGGTGTGTCCGGTCCACGGCGTCATCCTTACTTGTGGGATATTCTCTTCCCCAACAGGAAATGGCAAAGAGCCCAGCAAAGCTGGTCACATGATCCCTCCTAGGCTCCGCCTACCCCAGTCATTCGACCGACGTTAAGGAGGAATATTTGCATAGGAGAAACCATATGGTACCGTGGTGACTGTAGTTAAAGAAAATAAATTATCAGACCTGATTAAAAAAAAACCAGGGCGGGCCGTGGACCGGACACACCGTTGGAGAAAGTAATTTATCAGGTAAACATAAATTCTGTTTTCTCCAACATAGGTGTGTCCGGTCCACGGCGTCATCCTTACTTGTGGGAACCAATACCAAAGCTTTAGGACACGGATGAAGGGAGGGAGCAAATCAGGTCACCTAAATGGAAGGCACCACGGCTTGCAAAACCTTTCTCCCAAAAATAGCCTCAGAAGAAGCAAAAGTATCAAACTTGTAAAATTTGGTAAAAGTGTGCAGTGAAGACCAAGTCGCTGCCCTACATATCTGATCAACAGAAGCCTCGTTCTTGAAGGCCCATGTGGAAGCCACAGCCCTAGTGGAATGAGCTGTGATTCTTTCGGGAGGCTGCCGTCCGGCAGTCTCGTAAGCCAATCTGATGATGCTTTTAATCCAAAAAGAGAGAGAGGTAGAAGTTGCTTTTTGACCTCTCCTTTTACCGGAATAAACAACAAACAAGGAAGATGTTTGTCTAAAATCCTTTGTAGCATCTAAATAGAATTTTAGAGCGCGAACAACATCCAAATTGTGCAACAAACGTTCCTTCTTTGAAACTGGTTTCGGACACAGAGAAGGTACGATAATCTCCTGGTTAATGTTTTTGTTAGAAACAACTTTTGGAAGAAAACCAGGTTTAGTACGTAAAACCACCTTATCTGCATGGAACACCAGATAAGGAGGAGAACACTGCAGAGCAGATAATTCTGAAACTCTTCTAGCAGAAGAAATTGCAACTAAAAACAAAACTTTCCAAGATAATAACTTAATATCAACGGAATGCAAGGGTTCAAACGGAACCCCCTGAAGAACTGAAAGAACTAAATTGAGACTCCAAGGAGGAGTCAAAGGTTTGTAAACAGGCTTAATTCTAACCAGAGCCTGAACAAAGGCTTGAACATCTGGCACAGCGGCCAGCTTTTTGTGAAGTAACACAGACAAGGCAGAAATCTGTCCCTTCAGGGAACTTGCAGATAATCCTTTTTCCAATCCTTCTTGAAGGAAGGATAGAATCCTAGGAATCTTAACCTTGTCCCAAGGGAATCCTTTAGATTCACACCAACAGATATATTTTTTCCAAATTTTGTGGTAAATCTTTCTAGTTACAGGCTTTCTGGCCTGAACAAGAGTATCGATAACAGAATCTGAGAACCCTCGCTTCGATAAGATCAAGCGTTCAATCTCCAAGCAGTCAGCTGGAGTGAAACCAGATTCGGATGTTCGAACGGACCCTGAACAAGAAGGTCTCGTCTCAAAGGTAGCTTCCAAGGTGGAGCCGATGACATATTCACCAGATCTGCATACCAAGTCCTGCGTGGCCACGCAGGAGCTATCAAGATCACCGACGCCCTCTCCTGATAGATCCTGGCTACCAGCCTGGGGATGAGAGGAAACGGCGGGAACACATAAGCTAGTTTGAAGGTCCAAGGTGCTACTAGTGCATCCACTAGAGCCGCCTTGGGATCCCTGGATCTGGACCCGTAGCAAGGAACTTTGAAGTTCTGACGAGAGGCCATCAGATCCATGTCTGGAATGCCCCACAGCTGAGTGACTTGGGCAAAGATTTCCGGATGGAGTTCCCACTCCCCCGGATGCAATGTCTGACGACTCAGAAAATCCGCTTCCCAATTTTCCACTCCTGGGATGTGGATAGCAGACAGGTGGCAGGAGTGAGACTCCGCCCATAGAATGATTTTGGTCACTTCTTCCATCGCCAGGGAACTCCTTGTTCCCCCCTGATGGTTGATGTACGCAACAGTTGTCATGTTGTCTGATTGAAACCGTATGAACTTGGCCCTCGCTAGCTGAGGCCAAGCCTTGAGAGCATTGAATATCGCTCTCAGTTCCAGAATATTTATCGGTAGAAGAGATTCTTCCCGAGACCAAAGACCCTGAGCTTTCAGGGATCCCCAGACCGCGCCCCAGCCCATCAGACTGGCGTCGGTCGTGACAATGACCCACTCTGGTCTGCGGAATGTCATCCCTCGTGACAGGTTGTCCAGGGACAGCCACCAACGGAGTGAGTCTCTGGTCCTCTGATTTACTTGTATCTTCGGAGACAAGTCTGTATAGTCCCCATTCCACTGACTGAGCATGCACAGTTGTAATGGTCTTAGATGAATGCGTGCAAAAGGAACTATGTCCATTGCCGCTACCATCAACCCGATCACTTCCATGCACTGAGCTATGGAAGGAAGAGGAACGGAATGAAGTATCCGACAAGAGTCTAGAAGTTTTGTTTTTCTGGCCTCTGTCAGAAAAATCCTCATTTCTAAGGAGTCTATTATTGTTCCCAAGAAGGGAACCCTTGTTGACGGAGATAGAGAACTCTTTTCCATGTTCACTTTCCATCCGTGAGATCTGAGAAAGGCCAGGACAATGTCCGTGTGAGCCTTTGCTTGAGGAAGGGACGACGCTTGAATCAGAATGTCGTCCAAGTAAGGTACTACAGCAATGCCCCTTGGTCTTAGCACAGCTAGAAGGGACCCTAGTACCTTTGTGAAAATCCTTTAAATCCACCGTGGTCATGAATTGACCTTCCTGGATGGAAGGAAGAATAGTTCGAATGGTTTCCATCTTGAACGATGGAACCTTGAGAAACTTGTTTAAAATCTTGAGATCTAAGATTGGTCTGAACGTTCCCTCTTTTTTGGGAACTATAAACAGATTGGAGTAGAACCCCATCCCTTGTTCTCTTAATGGAACAGGATGAATCACTCCCATTTTTAACAGGTCTTCTACACAATGTAAGAATGCCTGTCTTTTTATGTGGTCTGAAGACAACTGAGACCTGTGGAACCTCCCCCTTGGGGGAAGTCCCTTGAATTCCAGAAGAAAACCTTGGGAGACTATTTCTAGCGCCCAAGGATCCAGAACATCTCTTGCCCAAGCCTGAGCGAAGAGAGAGAGTCTGCCCCCCACCAGATCCGGTCCCGGATCGGGGGCCAACATTTCATGCTGTCTTGGTAGCAGTGGCAGGTTTCTTGGCCTGCTTTCCCTTGTTCCAGCCTTGCATTGGTCTCCAAGCTGGCTTGGCTTGAGAAGTATTACCCTCTTGCTTAGAGGACGTAGCACTTTGGGCTGGTCCGTTTCTACGAAAGGGACGAAAATTAGGTTTATTTTTTGCCTTGAAAGGCCGATCCTGAGGAAGGGCGTGGCCCTTACCCCCAGTGATATCAGAGATAATCTCTTTCAAGTCAGGGCCAAACAGCGTTTTCCCCTTGAAAGGAATGTTAAGTAGCTTGTTCTTGGAAGACGCATCAGCCGACCAAGATTTCAACCAAAGCGCTCTGCGCGCCACAATAGCAAACCCAGAATTCTTAGCCGCTAACCTAGCCAATTGCAAAGTGGCGTCTAGGGTGAAAGAATTAGCCAATTTGAGAGCATTGATTCTGTCCATAATCTCCTCATAAGGAGGAGAATCACTATCGACCGCCTTTATCAGCTCATCGAACCAGAAACATGCGGCTGTAGCGACAGGGACAATGCATGAAATTGGTTGTAGAAGGTAACCCTGCTGAACAAACATCTTTTTAAGCAAACCTTCTAATTTTTTATCCATAGGATCTTTGAAAGCACAACTATCCTCTATGGGTATAGTGGTGCGTTTGTTTAAAGTGGAAACCGCTCCCTCGACCTTGGGGACTGTCTGCCATAAGTCCTTTCTGGGGTCGACCATAGGAAACAATTTTTTAAATATGGGGGGAGGGACGAAAGGAATACCGGGCCTTTCCCATTCTTTATTAACAATGTCCGCCACCCGCTTGGGTATAGGAAAAGCTTCTGGGAGCCCCGGCACCTCTAGGAACTTGTCCATTTTACATAGTTTCTCTGGGATGACCAACTTGTCACAATCATCCAGAGTGGATAATACCTCCTTAAGCAGAATGCGGAGATGTTCCAACTTAAATTTAAATGCAATCACATCAGGTTCAGCTTGTTGAGAAATGTTCCCTGAATCAGTAATTTCTCCCTCAGACAAAACCTCCCTGGCCCCATCAGACTGGGTTAGGGGCCCTTCAGAAATATTATTATCAGCGTCGTCATGCTCTTCAGTATCTAAAACAGAGCAGTCGCGCTTACGCTGATAAGTGTTCATTTTGGCTAAAATGTTTTTGACAGAATTATCCATTACAGCCGTTAATTGTTGCATAGTAAGGAGTATTGGCGCGCTAGATGTACTAGGGGCCTCCTGAGTGGGCAAGACTCGTGTAGACGAAGGAGGGAATGATGCAGTACCATGCTTACTCCCCTCACTTGAGGAATCATCTTGGGCATCATTGTCATTGTCACATAAATCACATTTATTTAAATGAATAGGAATTCTGGCTTCCCCACATTCAGAACACAGTCTATCTGGTAGTTCAGACATGTTAAACAGGCATAAACTTGATAACAAAGTACAAAAAAACGTTTTAAAATAAAACCGTTACTGTCACTTTAAATTTTAAACTGAACACACTTTATTACTGCAATTGCGAAAAAACATGAAGGAATTGTTCAAAATTCACCAAATTTTCACCACAGTGTCTTAAAGCCTTAAAAGTATTGCACACCAAATTTGGAAGCTTTAACCCTTAAAATAACGGAACCGGAGCCGTTTTGAACTTTAACCCCTTTACAGTCCCTGGTATCTGCTTTGCTGAGACCCAACCAAGCCCCAAGGGGAATACGATACCAAATGACGCCTTCAGAAAGTCTTTTCTAAGTATCAGAGCTCCTCTCACATGCGACTGCATGCCATGCCTCTCAAAAACAAGTGCGCAACACCGGCGCGAAAATGAGGCTCTGCCTATGCTTTGGGAAAGCCCCTAAAGAATAAGGTGTCTAAAACAGTGCCTGCCGATATTATTATATCAAAATACCCAGATAAAATGATTCCTCAAGGCTAAATATGTGTTAATAATGAATCGATTTAGCCCAGAAAAAGTCTACAGTCTTAATAAGCCCTTTTTGAAGCCCTTATTTACGATCGTAATAAACATGGCTTACCGGATCCCATAGGGAAAATTACAGCTTCCAGCATTACATCGTCTTGTTAGAATGTGTCATACCTCAAGCAGCAAGAGACTGCTCACTGTTCCCCCAACTGAAGTTAATTGCTCTCAACAGTCCTGTGTGGAACAGCCATGGATTTTAGTGACGGTTGCTAAAATCATTTTCCTCATACAAACAGAAATCTTCATCTCTTTTCTGTTTCTGAGTAAATAGTACATACCAGCACTATTTCAAAATAACAAACTCTTGATTGAATAATAAAAACTACAGTTAAACACTAAAAAACTCTAAGCCATCTCCGTGGAGATGTTGCCTGTACAACGGCAAAGAGAATGACTGGGGTAGGCGGAGCCTAGGAGGGATCATGTGACCAGCTTTGCTGGGCTCTTTGCCATTTCCTGTTGGGGAAGAGAATATCCCACAAGTAAGGATGACGCCGTGGACCGGACACACCTATGTTGGAGAAATGTGGTGTTTTATTTCGAATTGAAATTTTTTACAAATCCTGAAAATGTTTATTTAATTGGCTCAATGCGCTATCTGAGTTATTAAGATTTTTTTAAAAAAAGTATATATTACAATTTGGCCATATATTTATTTTGACAAAGCTAAGGCAAACACCTAATCTAATGGAACGTTATAATAATCAATACATGACGACAAAGTTAATTCCTCTCAACGTAATATAAATTACATATAGAGGGGGTGGATACACAATTTATCTATGACATTAAAATGCAATCTATATGGATTAACCGAACAGATTATACTTGATTCTAAATTTGGAATCAGAGTACAGATTATTATCCAGTAATTTATTTATTAAACACATAAAAACGCATCACGTTATGTGTCACAAGTTGTCACTGTTTATTTGGACTGGAAAAATCCTTCTGCTTTATTTTGATATTTTATACCAAACTCATTTAGCACTAGGTGGATGGCCTGTCTGATCCTCACTGACTGATCTTTCCTTATGGCCAGGTATGATTGTCTCACGCTGCAGTCTCTACTGCGCATGACTGCATCGGACAAACATACGTGGCCTTTTATTATATAGGATAATGTAATTCAGACAAAGATCTTTACAGTGTTCTTCCCAGGACCTTTTTAATGGGCACATCACCTGGATGATTTTACTGACCAACTGGCTAAGATTTAAGCCAATATTAGTTACATCAATTTTCATATAACTGCATGTGATATACACTACTGTAAAGAAAAATATGCACAGATACTGATATAAACATCCAGTATAAAACCTTTTAAAACTTACTTAGAAGCTCCCAGTTTAGCACTATTGATAAGGTTAGTCTGGGACGCCCACTGAAAGGGGCTGGGAAAACAAGAAGAGCCTACACCCCTTCCCCCCCCCAAATATGAAAAGACAGATAACATAAACAGGAGCCAGCTGGAGTCTGTAAACACGCGTATACATCGGACACCATGGGGCTTGGTTAGGAGTCTGAAAATAAGCACAATGTTCCAAAAATAAGCAAAAATATACATTTTTTTAAAAACACTACCAGATGGTCTGTATAAACTGATCATCTACAAAACATTTATGCAAAGAAAAATCTAGAGTAGAATGTCCTTTTAAGCTTATGTTAGTTTATGTTAAATGTTTTTCAATAAATCATTTTATGTTATATTATGCAATTAATTGTGCTTATTTCCTTTGGTTATGACTAATTATGGCTATGAGACTTTCTGCAGCAAAAGCAAGTACAATAAATAATTTACAATTCATTTTTTCCATTAAATAAATATTTGACTTGAATGTTCCTTTAAATAAAGAGCTAAATCAACGTTATGCATATAGCCGTTTATTAACACACAATGCACAAAACCAGGGCAGCAGGCAAATGACTGAGGTACTGTACTTAAAGACGAAAGCGAGACATCTTGACACTATAAAAGCAAAGCTGTAAATCCTTTTCCTTCATTTACTTCTCACTGCAGAAAAGGCCACTGCTTGCTAAATCAGATGGTCACATTTGCCCATTTCTTGTGTTGTTTTCAATCCCAGAATGCATATTTTATTTGTACATTTCTGTAAAATACACAGTTACCATCTTAGGGCTAGATTACATACATATATATAGGTATAGAGATATATTTGACCAATATACATTGGGGCCTAGTTATCAAGCCGTCAACCTCAAATACGCTGGAATTCCGCAGCGTATTTGTGGCGAGGCTGATTCGCCTTAGTTATCAAAGGCTTCAGACCGGCAAAAGTAGAATTTTGTGACGTAAACTTCGATCCGCCGGACTCCGTCCGACACAGATCGATTCTTACGTCACTCCAGATGTTCCGCACACAAGTGTGGCACAATCTGACTACTTTTGCTAGTTATCAAAAAACTAGCAGGTACGCTCGGCACTTTTACGGCCCAGCGTACCTGGTTTTCAAACCGCCAGCCTGGAGGCGGCAGATCCCATAGGAATCAATGGGAGTCTGACCATAGCGAAAGTACAAGTTCGCTGCTGACAGACATCCCATTGATTTCTATGGGAGCTGTTTACACCTAACACCCTAACACGTACCCCGAGTCTAAACACCACTAATCTGCCCCCCTACACCGCCGCAACTAAATAAAGTTATTACCCCCTAAACCGGCGCTCCCGGAGCCCACCGCAAGCTACTCTATCCCTATTAACCCCTAAACTGCCGCTCCCGGAGCCCACCGCAACTATAATAAATGTCTTAACCCCTAAACCGCCGCTCCCGGAGCCCACCGCAAGCTACTCTATCCCTATTAACCCCTAAACCGCCGCTCCCGGAGCCCACCGCAACTATAATAAATGTCTTAACCCCTAAACCGCAGCTCCCGGAGCCCACCGCCACCTACATTATACCTATTAACCCCTATCCTGCCCCCCCTATACCGCCGCCCTCTGTAATAAAGTTATTAACCCCTATCCTGCCGATCCCGCACCTCGCCGCAAATAAATAAATAGTTTAACCCCTAAACCGCCGCTCCCTGAACCCGCCGCAACCTATCTTAAATTTATTAACCCCTATCCTGCCCCCCCTACACCGTCGCCACCTATAATACATTTACTAACCCCTATCCTGCCCCCCACTACACCGCCGCCACTGTAATAAAATTATTAACCCCTAAACCTAAGTCTAACACTAACCCTAACACCCCCCTAACTTAAATATTAATTAAATAAATCTAAATCATATTTATATTATTAACTAAGTTAATCCTATTTAAAACTAAATACTTACCTATAAAATAAACCCTAATATAGCTACAATATAAATAATAATTATATTGTAGCTATCTTAGGATTTATTTTTATTTTACAGGTACCTTTCAATTTATTTTAACTAGGTACGATAGCTATTAAATAGTTATTAACTATTTAATAGCTTACCTAGCTAAAATAAAGAGAAATTTACCTGTAAAATAAAAACTAATCTAAGTTACAATTACACCGAACACTACACTATACTTTAATAAATTATTCCTATTTAAAACTAAATACTTACCTGTAAAATAAACCCTAAGATAGCTACAATGTAATTCATAATTACATTGTAGCTATTTTAGGATTTATATTTATTTTACAGGTAACTTTGTATTTATTTTAGCTAGTTAGAATAGTTATTAAATAGTTATTAACTATTTAATAACTACCTAGCTAAAAGAAATACAAAATTACCTGTAAAATAAATCCTAACCTAAGTTACAATTAAACCTAACACTACACTATCATTAAATTAATTAATTAAACTACCTACAAATAACTACAATTAAATACAATTACATAAACTAACTAAAGTACAAAAAATAAAAAAAGCTAAGTTACAAAAAATAAAAAAAATAAAGTTACAAACATTTAAAAACATATTACAACAATTTTAAGCTACTTACACCTAATCTAAGCCCCCTAATAAAATAACAAACCCCCCAAAAATAAAAAAATGCCCTACCCTATTCTACATTAAAAAAGTTCAAAGCTCTTTTACCTTACCAGCCCTTAAAAGGGCCTTTTGTGGGGGCATGCCCCAAAGTTCAGCTCTTTTGCCTGTAAAAGAAAAATACAACCCCCCCCAACATTAAAACCCACCACCCACATACCCCTAATCTAACCCAAACCCCCCTTAAAATAACCTAACACTAATCCCCTGAAGATCATCCTACCTTTAGTTGTCTTCACTCAGCTGAGCCACCGATGGAACTGAAGAGGACATCCAGACCGGCAGAAGTTATCCTCCAAGGGGCGCTGAAGAAATCTTCCATCCGATGAAGTGATCCTCCAAGCGGCACTGAAGAAATCTTCCATCCGGGCGAGGTCATCTTCCAAGAGGCGCTGAAGAAGTCTTCTATCCGGGCGAGGTCATCGTTGAAGCCGGGTCTTGAATCTTTATCCCGCCGACGCGGAACATCCTCCTTCCCCGACGAACTATCGACGAATGAAGGCTCCTTTAAGGGACGTCATCCAAGATGGCGTCCCTTCAATTCCGATTGGCTGATAGGATTCTATCAGCCAATCGGAATTAAGGTAGGAAAAATCTGATTGGCTGATGGAATCAGCCAATCAGATTCAAGTTCAATCCGATTGGCTGATCCAATCAGCCAATCAGATTGAGCTTGCATTCTATTGGCTGATCGGAACAGCAGGTAATTTTGTATTTCTTTTAGCTAGGTAGTTATTAAATAGTTAATAACTATTTAATAACTATTCTAACTAGCTAAAATAAATACAAAGTTACCTGTAAAATAAATATAAATCCTAAAATAGCTACAATGTAATTATGAATTACATTGTAGCTATCTTAGGGTTTATTTTACAGGTAAGTATTTAGTTTTAAATAGGAATAATTTATTAAAGTATAGTGTAGTGTTAAATGTAATTGTAACTTAGGTTAGTTTTTATTTTACAGGTAAATTTATCTTCATTTTAGCTAGGTAGCTATTAAATAGTTAATAACTATTTAATAGCTATTGTACCTAGTTAAAATAAATTGAAAGGTACCTGTAAAATAAAAATAAATCCTAAGATAGCTACAATATAATTATTATTTATATTGTAGCTATATTAGAGTTTATTTTATAGGTAAGTATTTAGTTTTAAATAGGATTAACTTAGTTAATAATATAAATATTATTTAGATTTATTTAATTAATATTTAAGTTAGGGGGGGTGTTAGGGTTAGTGTTAGACTTAGGTTTAGGGGTTAATAATTTTATTACAGTGGCGGCGGTGTAGTGGGGGGCAGGATAGGGGTTAATAAATTTATTATAGGTGCCGATGGTGTAGGGGGGCAGGATAGGGGTTAATAAATTTAATATAGGTTGCGGCGGGTTCAGGGAGCGGCGGTTTAGGGGTTAAACAATTTTTTTATTTGCGGCGAGGTGCGGGATCAGCAGGATAGGGGTTAATAACTTTATTACAGAGGGCGGCGGTATAGGGGGGGCAGGATAGGGGTTACTAGGTATAATGTAGGTGGCAGCGGTGTCCGGGAGCGGCGGTTTAGGGGTTAATACATTTATAAGACTTGCGGCGGGGTCTAGGAGCGGCGGTTTAGGGGTTAATACATTTTTAATAGTTGCGGCAGGGTCTAGGAGCGGCGGTTTAGGGGTTAATACATTTTTAATAGTTGCGGCAGGGTCTAGGAGCGGCGGTTTAGGGGTTAGTAACTTTATTTAGTTGCGGGGGGCTCCGGGGGCGCCGGTATAGGGGGTAGAACAGTGTAGTTTACTGTGAGTGCTTAGTGACAGGCTAGCAAGAAAGCTGTCAAACAGCCGAAGAGCAGCGAGATCGGATGAGTGATAACTCTCACAGTCCGCTACTCATCGCCCCGCGGATTTTTGACAGCTTTTTTTTGATAACTTAGGCGTATTTTTTCAGGTCCGCGGCGGCGTATTGGGCCGGCGAAGTCAGAAAAGTTGACGGCTTGATAACTACCCCCCATTATATATAGAATTTAGTTATGTAAGAATAAAAAGAACATATTCTTCTATGTGAGGAACACTGGAATATGAAATATTCATAAATCATGTTGGGTTTAGTGATCTTAAATAAATACAGTCAGGATAGCATGCGAGTAAGGATGTTGATTTTTGCTCCATTGACTTCTATAGGAGAATACGTTAAAGTGTTTGCGTTATTCGAAGTTCAACCTTTTGCGCGTTGGGTTTTCACTCGTGCTAACTTTTTACTTTTAACTTGCAATACGAGCACAACCTGATGTGCGCAAAAAGCCTCCATCTATCGATGTTAACACGCAAGCAGAAGATCTAAATAGTGCTCCACTCATTATCTAGCCCTTAGTCAGTATCAGGAACATCTTGTTTTCTAGACCATGGTTCTTCAAACCACGGGTTGGGACCCATTACTATTCTAATGGTATGACACAAAGAAGTGGAGAAAAAAAAGTTGAATCCGACACATTCCACGCAAAATTCCAAAAATGGACTGGACAAAATTATTGGCACCCTCAATTTAATATTTGGTATCACACCCCTTGGAAAAAATAACTGAAATTAATCGCTTCTTGTAACCATCAATGAGTTTCTTACACCTCTCTATTGGAATTTTGGACCACTCTGCTTTCGCCAACTGCTCCAGGTCTCTCAGATTGGAAGGGCTCCTTTTCCCAACTGATGTTTTCAGATCTCTCCACAGGGGCTCTATGGGATTGAGATCTGGACTCATTGCTGGCCAGTTCGGTACTCTCCAGCGCTTTGTCTTAAACCATTTCTGGGTGCTTTTTGATGTGTGCTTTGGGTTATTGTCCTGCTGTAAGACCCATGACCTCTGACGGAGACCCAACTTTCTTACACTGGCCCTACACCACATAATTCTTTTGTAGTCTTCAGATTTCATAATTTCATGCACACAGTCAAGACATCCAGTGCCTGAAGCTGCAAAGCAACCCCAAACATTAGTGAACCTCCACCATGTTTGACTGTAGGGACTGTATTCTTTTCTTTAAAAGCCTAATTTCTTTTTCTGAAAACAGTAGAATGATGGACTTTACCAAAAGGCTGTAATTTTGTTTTCTCTGTCCACAGCACATTCCCCCAAAAGGATTTTGGCTTCCTCAAGTAATTATTGGCAAACTCCAATCTGGCTTTTTTATGTTTCTGTGTCAGCAGTGGGGTCCTCCTTGGTCTCCTACCATAGTGTCCCTTTTCATTCAGATGGCGACATATAGTGAATGTGTCAGATTTGGCTTTTTTCTCTCCACTTTTTTGTGTCATACCAATACAAGCAAAATAAATAAACATGAGAATGCCTAAACATTTGTAATTGCAACAATTTTCCAGGCGAAGTGGTGCATTAGCTGAAAGAAATGCAGGGGTGCCAATATTTTTGTCCATGACTGTAAATACATAACTACTTATCCTAAATAAATCTTAATACAAATAAACTGAATGAGATTACCAGGATTTACGGTGTATGACAATATATAGGGGCCGAATTATCAAGCTCCAAATGGAGCTTGATGCCCGTTTCTGCGTGAGCCTTCAGGTTCGCCGGAAACAGAAGTTATGAAGCAGCAGTCTAAAGACCGCTGCTCCATAACATGTCCGCTGCCTCTGAGGCAGCTGACAGAAATCAACCCGATCGAATACGATTGGGTTAATTGACACCCCATGCTAGCGGACGTAAATCTGCAAGGGGCGGCATTGCACAAGCAGTTCACAAGAACTGCTTGTGCAATGATAAATGCCGACTGCATATGAGGTCGGCATTTATCGATGTGCGGCGGATATGATACATTACTTCGTATCATGTCCGCTCCCACTAAGATAAATTGGGCTCCTAGTAATCAATTCTATCCTACCTAAAAAATATTGTTACAAGACTGGCAAAATGCTGTAAATTATACAAACAGGGGCAAATCCAGGTCTCTATTAAGGCCCTTAGGATGCAGGGTATCCAACTTATAAATCCAGAAGGCCTCTTGCGTTTTTAATATAAACTCTCTATCGCCCCCTCACCTAGGTCTCTAAACCAGTCCTATAATATGAAACCTAAATTGAGAAATCTGATGTCCTGCGTTTACAAAATTATTGGAGACTGGAGCATTCACATCCCCTCTCCTAATGTTTGACTTATGCTGACTCATACGCTCCCTCACTTTTCTAGTAGAGTCTCCAATATATACTAAACCACATGGGCAATTGGTCAGATTAATAATAAAGTCAGAATTACACGTATAGTCAGGGCCGGACTGGGACCAAAAAGAGGCCCGGGCATTTTAGGGCAAAGAGGCCCACCCCCCCTCACCATAAATCACTCACATACACTGATATATTCTGAATCATGTGAGTGACTAAAGTCATACATTTCTGATACTCTGATTAGGGATTACTAAGCCAGCATTGCAGTATTTTTTAACCAAACAGTAACAGTGCTCAACCTCAATATAAATCACTCACATACACTGATATGTGATATATTCTGAATCATGTGAGTGACTCAAGTCATACATTTCTGATAATTTGATTAGGTATTACTGACCCAGCAACTTTGCAATAATATTTTAACCAAACAGTAACAGTTCACAACCTCACTATAAATCACTCACATACACTGATATGTGATATATTCTGAATCATGTGAGTGATTTATAATGAGGTTGTGCACTGTTACTGTTTGGTTAAAAAATATTGCAATGTTCGCTCAGTAATCCCTAATCAGAGTATCAGAAATGTATGACTTGAGTCACTCACATGAATGATTCAGAATATATCAGAATATGTGAGTCCGACTCACTCAAATTATAAATTTTTGATAATCTGATTATGGATTACTGAGCCTGCATTGCAATAATTTTTTAACCACAAACAGTAACAGTGCACAACCTCACCTGCTGGCTGCTGTTCTGTAGTGTAGACTTGCTTCACTTCACAATCCCTGCGTCACCAATTTCAGTTTTACCATCATCACCCTGACGTTTTCCCGCAACTCCCCACCCCACCAAGAGATTGTGCAACATGTTATCCCCATAGAGAAGAGTAACATTGGTCCGGCCTGCAGTGCTACCAGAAAAGCCCTCCGTTCTAACTTCACCAGACTGACCTGCCGCTATATGAAAGACTAGTAACCAGAGGCATAACTAGAAACCACAGGGCCCAGGTGAGAGAATTCAAGAAGGGCACAAACAATACATGTTTATATATGCACAGTATATATCAGCACGCCACTTAAGCACCTCAATACATAAGGTCTGCACACACAATACATGTTTATATATGCAAAGTATATGTCCCCAGCCCCCCTGCAATAAATGATGCCCCAGCCTCCCTGTAATAAATCATGCCCCAGGCCCCCAGCAATAAATGATTCCTCCAGCCCCCTACAATAAAATGATGCCCCCAGCCATAAATGATGCCCCCAGCCCCCCTGCAATAAAATGATGCTCCAGCTCCCCTGCAATAAAATGATGCCCCCAGCACCCCTGCAATAAAATGATGCTCCCAGCAATAAAATGATGCCCCCAGCCCCCTGCAATAAAATAATGCCCTGAGCCCCCTGCAATAAATTATGCTCCCAGCCCCCTGCAATAAACGATGCCCCCAGCAATAAAATGAAGCCCCCAACCCCCTGCAATAAATGATGCCCCCAGCTCCCCTGCAATAAAATGATGCCCCCAGCCCCCTGCAATAAAATGATGCCCCCTTCCATAAATGATGCCCCCAGTCCGCCTGTAATAAATTATGCCCCCAGCCATAAATGATTTCCTCAGCCTCCCCTGAAATAAAATGATGCCCCAGCAATAAATGATGCCCCCAGCAATAAATGATTCCCCCAGACCCACTGAAATAAAATGATGCCCCCAGCCACAAATGATGCCCTCAGCTCCCCTGCAATAAATGATTCCCCCAGCCCCTGCAATAAAATGATGCCCCTAGCCATAAATGATGCCCCCAGCCATAAATGATGCCCCGTGCAATAAATGATTTCTCCAGCCCCCTTGTAATCAAATGATGCCCCCAGCCATAAATGATGCCCCAGTCCCCCTGCAAATAAATGATGCCCCAGCCCTGCTGCAATAAAATGATGTCCCCAGCACCCCTGCAATAAAATGATGCTCCCAACAATAAAATGAAGTCCTGAGCCCCCCTGCAATAAAATGGTGCCCTGAGCTCCTCTGCAATAAATGATGTTCCCAGCCCCACTGCAATAAATGATGCCCCAGAAATAAAATAAAGCCCCCAGCCCCACTGCAATAAAATGATGCCCCTTGCCCCCCTGCAATAAAATGATGCCTTCCAGCCCCCTGCAATAAATGATGACCCCAGCCCCCTGCAATAAAATGATGCCCCCAGCAATAAAATTATGCCTCCAGCCTTCATGCAATAAATTATGCCCCCCAACAAAAATAAGAAGCCCCCCTGTAATAAAATGACACCCCAGCCCCCCTGCAATTAATAATGCCCCCACTAGACCCTCATTTTTAGGATTTTATATACTAATGGATTCCAGCTAGAGCTAGGGATTACACTCACAGCATGTGCATTGAGCCGAGCAGTGAGCATCTCTCCTCTCCAGCCAGAGCCGCTGCCACGGCTGCCACCCCTCAAAATAAAATCAAATCAAAACTGTACACAGTCAGAAGTTTGTTGCCCCTTCAGCAGCCGGTAGTTACGCCCCTGCTACTGCTAGTCACTGACACTGGCTGCAGGCTACCTCCCTCACCCTCTCTCTTACCTCCTGCGCTGCTACACTGGGAGGAAGTGATGCGGGAACCGGGAAGTCACATGTTCTCCCTTTTAAGGTTCATCCCAGCAAGGCCAGCCCACCAAGCACAGATCTCTGAGGCCCAGGCCCCCAGCTGCTCCTCCCACCCTCGGCCACATCAGACAGTAGCAGCCAGCAGCATGTCTCTTGCAAGTGCATACAGCGACTGTGAGACTGTGACAAACTTGCTTGCAAGTAAGTAGATGCTCAGTCTCACCACCGCTGTATATGCCAGTCTGTGTTGGTCCCAGGGCCGTCTTTAATATTGACTGGACCCTGGGCAAAACATTTCTTGGGCCCCCCCCCATGCAATTTCGCTCTCCCCCCCAACATTCCAAAAAACAACTAAATATATATTTTTTTAATTATTAGCCCGGCAGTGGATTATCCACTGCTGAGCGAATCATTAAAAAAAATGAAATAAATTGCAATATGTGAAACTGGACCTAAGCAGTACTAATAAGTAAATAAATATATAAATTCCTCCACTGTGGATTCATTTAATATTCTTTTGAATGTGATTCTGGTGTGAGGTTAGCTGGTTAAAGAGATTTAGGGCAGCAACAGGAGCAAAGCAAGGTAAAGACTGAGGAGAAAGCATGGAGGTGCAGTATAAGTTTACTGACTGGAACAGCAGAACTACTATGGGAAGCTGTAAAATCTGAGACAGAGAGAAAACATAAACTATAAAAATAAACCTTACATTAATGTGTGAAGTATCAGCATGACACTATACATCAGCCACAGCAGCACATGTCACTTCTTTGCTAGAAACAAGTTCCCTCTCACCCTACACTAGACAATGCTGAATGGGGAGGGGTGTGTGTGCACTCACTTATTCTTCCCACTGACACCTTTCTACAAAGCACTGTTCCCCTAACAAACTTCAGTTAGTTGATCTTAGGGCCACAGCAGAAAGAGCAGGGCTAAGGGGACAAGCAGAATGGATGCTGTCTGTCCAAGGCTGCATGGATACAGTGTGAGATGAGTCACACAGCCTCAAGACTGAAGAGAGCAGTGTATGCAGCTGCACAGATGCTCAAATCCTCACGTGCTTGCCGCTCCAGATTTCTGCTGCATGCGCCTACAGTCAGCCCTACCCAGAAACAATCCCTACCACCAGAGCAGTTACCTGGTAACATTGGTAACCCCAGTAGGACCTTTTATGATGCAGTGGGAATGGCTGGATGCCAAGTTAGGACTTTACATTCAGTGCTGCACAGTGCACATCTAAAACAGCACATGGCAATAGCTTGGCATGTCACATGACGCCGGCACAGTCTGGCACAGTTTAAAAAAAAATATATATATATATACGCAGAGTAATTTTGACTGTTACAGTATTAGGACTGAATGTGTGTGTTCCCCATCAATTTTTTTTTTTTTAGGACTCTTGGGCCCCTCAATAGAAACTGGGCCCTGGGCAGCTGCCCCTTTTGCCCTGTGTTAAAAACGGTCCTGGTTGGTCCCTGCCTGCTCACTCACAGCCATGCTCTGTCCTACCGGCCATTTTACTAACAGTACAAGAACACAAAACAATAAATACAAAACAATAAAAAAATTTAAGCACTCGGTATGTGGGCGGGGCTAAGAAGACCAGTGGCCCACCGGGCAAATGCCCGGTATGCCCTATGGTCAGTCCGGCCTGCGTATAGTAGTCTTTAATATCAAACTTAGCGCCAGTATGTGGATGTACAAACTGACGACCTTTGATCATATTACTACAGCTAAAACAAGCCCAAACATGGGTAATAACCCTTGTTTTTGTCTGTGATATAGCCCGTCCTATTAACTTTTAAAATGCCAACATCACTTTTGGTATCAGTATTTTGGTAGAATATATATCTTTACCTATAAATATAGATATATATGATTATATTTAGGTATAGATATATACAGATATATACATGAATATCTCTTTAAAAATACTTAGAACATATTCTGCTATGTGCAGAACATAAGAATGTAAAATAATTACAGTAAATACACAGTATAACACTTTATTAAAAATGAATATTGCATAAATATGAATTTTCATGTTTTCATCTACTTAACTGCAAAGGGCTCCAATGCACTTATATATAATCTATATGTGTGTATATGTGTTTAAATGTGTATATATGTCTGTAAATACATATATACACATATAAATACATATGTATATATATATATATATATATATATATATATATATATATATATATATATATATATACAGTATATGTATATATATATACTAGTGGGAAAGCCTGCCCAGAGGGCAGTCTATTGTGGTGACGGAACCACTAAACCACCTTGCCATTTATTGAAGGGCAGTCCAGGTGGATTCTTTCACCACCCCTTTTGCTCTCCCCCCTCTTTTGCTCTATCTCCCCCTCTCTTTTGTTCTCTTTCCCCCTTCTCTTTTGCTCTCTCTCCCCCCCTTTTTTATGCTCTCTCCCCCTCTCTTTTGCATTCTCTCTCTTCCTCTCTTTTGCACTCTCTCTCCCCCTATCTTTTGCTCTCCCTTTCCCTCATCTCTTTTGCTCTCCCTCTCACCCTCTCTTTTGCTCTCCCCCCTCACTTTTGCACTCCCTACCCCCCTCTCTGTTGCTCTCTCCCCTCTCTTTTGCTCTCTCTCACCCCTCTTTTTTACTCTCTCCCCCCTCTTGTTTGCTCTCTCCCTCCCCCTCTCTTTTGCTCTCTCTCTCCCCTCTTTTTTGCTCTCTCTCCCCCTTCTCTTTTGGTCTTCCTCTCCCCCTCTCCTTTTCTCTCCCTCCCCTCTTTTTTGCTCTCCCTCTCCCCCTCTCTTTTGTTCTCTCTCTCCCCTCTATTTTGCGCTCTCCCCCCTCTCTTTTGCTCTCTCCCCCCCTCTCTGTTGCTCTTTCTCTCCCCCTCCTCTCTTTTGCTCTCTCTCTCCCCTCTATTTTGCTCTCTCTCTCCCCTCTCGTATGCTCTCTCTCTCCCCTTGTCCTTTTTTTTTTTTTTTGTATTAGGGCACTCCCACTCCCCTTCCGAGCCATCCACCGCCACCCGCCCACACCTCCCGCCGGCACCAGCAGAAGATCGTTACAGACAGTGACACACACAGTGTCACTGTCTGTATTGATCAGGCATCTGGCCTCATATATCGCGCTCCGGCTCCATATGCGGCAGATGCCTGAAGCTTCAGGAGTTCAGGAGCTTCCGTTCTCAGCTGTTATGTTACAGCTGAGAGTTGGAGCTCCTGAAGCTGTCTCGTGCTGAGGTGGCTGCGCGCCTATTCAACATTCCTTTGAAGATGCATGCGCAACTGCCGACGGCGACGGACGCGTTACAAACACGATTATAGTTTAGATATATACATACATATCCATCTTTGGAGATGTATATGTATGTATCTCAATGTAAAAGCCCTTTGCCTGCCTTTTTTTAGCACCTGAGACCTCATATCTTTGAGCACCTATAACTTTTGTGTGCAATTTTGTTTTGAATAAGTTTATTAGATGTTATTATGAGTGTAACTGTACTTTATAATGTATTTTTGATGGGGTTTTTTGACACTTTTATGTTTTGCGAAACAGTTAACTAGAGCTCTGAAGTTGCAGTATTCATTCTAGCATACATTGCGTTTACACTTAACTTGTAATACGATATCGCTTGTTTGAAAACATTTGCTCTCCACTGGTAATCTGGCCCAAAGTGTTTTACTGTCCCTTTAATGGCTTTTTATCATTTTATTAATGTCATAGCACTGTGTAATATGTTGGTTCTTTATAAATAAAACATAATTTATGCTTACCTGATAAATTTATTTCTCTAGTAGTGTATCCAGTCCACGGATCATCCATTACTTGTGGGATATTCTCCTTCCCAACAGGAAGTTGCAAGAGGATCACCCACAGCAGAGCTGCTATATAGCTCCTCCCCTAACTGTCATATCCAGTCATTCGACCAAAAACAAACAGAGAAAGGAGAAACCATAGGGTGCAGTGGTGACTGTAGTTTAACTAAAATTTAGACCTGCCTTAAAAGGACAGGGCGGGCCGTGGACTGGATACACTACAAGAGAAATAAATTTATCAGGTAAGCATAAATTATGTTTTCTCTTGTTAAGTGTATCCAGTCCACGGATCATCCATTACTTGTGGGATACCAATACCAAAGCTAAAGTACACGGATGATGGGAGGGACAAGGCAGGATTAAGCGGAAGGAACCACTGCCTGAAGAACCCTTCTCACAAAAACAGCCTCCGAAGAAGCAAAAGTATCAAATTTGTAAAATTTTGAAAAAGTGTGAAGCGAAGACCAAGTCGCAGCCTTGCAAATCTGTTCAACAGAGGCCTCATTTTTGAAGGCCCAGGTGGAAGCCACAGCTCTAGTAGAATGAGCTGTAATCCTTTCAGGGGGCTGCTGTCCAGCAGTCTCATAGGCTAGGCGTATTACGCTCTGAAGCCAAAAGGACAGAGAGGTTGTCGAAGCTTTTTGAGCTCTCCTCTGTCCAGAGTAAACGACAAACAGGGAAGATGTTTGACGAAAATCCTTAGTAGCTTGTAAGTAAAACTTCAAGGCACGGACTACGTCCAGATTATGTAAAAGACGTTCCTTCTTTGAAGAAGGATTAGGACACAATGATGGAACAACAATCTCTTGATTGATATTCTTGTTAGAAACCACCTTAGGTAAAAACCCAGGTTTGGTACGCAGAACTGCCTTATCTGCATGAAAAATCAGATAAGGAGAATCACATTGTAAGGCAGATAGCTCAGAGACTCTCCGAGCCGAGGAAATAGCCATCAAAAACAGAACTTTCCAAGATAAAAGTTTAATATCAATGGAATGAAGGGGTTCAAACGGAACTCCTTGAAGAACTTTAAGAACCAAGTTTAAGCTCCACGGAGGAGCAACAGGCTTAAACACAGGCTTAATTCTAACCAAAGCCTGGCAAAATTCCTGAACGTCTGGAACCTCTGCCAGATGCTTGTGCAAAAGAATAGACAGAGCAGAAATCTGTCCCTTTAAGGAACTAGCTGATAATCCTTTGTCCAAGCCCTCTTGGAGAAAAGACAATATTCTAGGAATCCTAACCTTACTCCATGAGTAATTCTTGGATTCACACCAATAAAGATATTTACTCCATATCTTGTGGTATATTTTCCTGGTAACAGGCTTTCGTGCCTGTATTAAGGTATCAATGACTGACTCGGAGAAGCCATGCTTTGATAGAATCAAGCGTTCAATCTCCATGCAGTCAGTCTCAGAGAAATTAGATTTGGATGATTGAAAGGACCTTGTATCAGAAGGTCCTGTCTTAGAGGCAGAGTCCATGGTGGAAAGGATGACATGTCCACTAGGTCTGCATACCAAGTCCTGCGTGGCCACGCAGGTGCTATCAGAATCACCAATGCTCTCTCCTGTTTGATTTTGGCAATCAGTCGAGGGAGCAGAGGAAACGGTGGAAACACATAAGCCAGGTTGAAGAACCAAGGTGCTGCTAGAGCATCTATCAGCGTCGCTTCTGGGTCCCTGGACCTGGATCCGTAACAAGGGAGCTTGGCGTTCTGGCGAGACGCCATGAAATCCAACTCTGGTTTGCCCCAACGATGAATCAATTGAGCAAACACCTCCGGATGGAGTTCCCACTCCCCCGGATGGAAAGTCTGACGACTTAGAAAATCCGCCTCCCAGTTCTCCACGCCTGGGATATGGATTGCTGACAGGTGGCAAGAGTGGGACTCTGCACAGCGAATTATTTTTGAGACTTCTAACATCGCTAGGAAACTCCTGGTTCCCCCTTGATGGTTGATGTAAGCCACAGTCGTGATGTTGTCCGACTGAAATCTGATGAACCTCAGTGTTGCTAACTGAGGCCAAGCCAGAAGAGCATTGAATATCGCTCTTAACTCCAGAATATTTATTGGAAGGAGTTTCTCCTCCTGAGTCCACGATCCCTGTGCCTTCAGGGAGTTCCAGACTGCACTCCAACCTAGAAGGCTGGCATCTGTTGTTACAATTGTCCAATCTGGCCTGCGAAAGGTCATACCCTTGGACAGGTGGACCCGAGACAACCACCAGAGAAGAGAATCTCTGGTGTCTTGATCCAGATTTAGCAGAGGGGCCAAATCTGTGTAATCCCCATTCCACTGACTCAGCATGCATAATTGCAGCGGTCTGAGATGTAGGCGCGCAAATGGCACTATGTCCATTGCCGCTACCATTAAGCCGATTACCTCCATACACTGAGCCACCGAAGGGCGCGGAATGGAGTGAAGAACACGGCAAGCATTTAGAAGTTTTGATAACCTGGACTCCGTCAGGTAAATTTTCATTTCTACAGAATCTATAAGAGTCCCTAAGAAGGAGACTCTTGTGAGTGGGGATAGAGAACTCTTTTCCTCATTCACTTTCCACCCGTGCGACCTCAGAAATGCCAGAACTATCTCTGTATGAGACTTGGCAACTTGAAAGTTTGACGCCTGTATCCGGATGTCGTCTAGATACGGAGCTACCGCTATGCCTCGCGGTCTTAGAACCGCCAGAAGTGAGCCCAGAACCTTTGTAAAGATTCTCGGGGTTGTAGCCAACCCAAAGGGAAGAGCTACAAATTGGTAATGCCTGTCTAGAAAGGCAAACCTTAGAAACCGATGATGGTCTTTGTGAATCGGTATGTGAAGGTAGGCATCCTTTAGGTCCACTGTGGTCATGTACTGACCCTCTTGGATCATGGGTAGGATGGTCCGAATAGTTTCCATTTTGAAAGATGGAACTCTGAGGAATTTGTTTAAGATCTTTAGATAAAAAATTGGTCTGAAGGTTCCCTCTTTTTTGGGAACCACAAACAGATTTGAATAAAAACCCTGTCCTTGTTCCGGAACTGGATGGATCATTCCCATAATTAGGAGGTCTTGCACACAGCGTAGGAATGTCTCTTTCTTTATCTGATTTGCAGATAGCCTTGAAAGATGAAATCTACCTTGTGGAGGGGAAGCTTTGAAGTCCAGAAGATATCCCTGAGATATGATCTCCAACGCCCAGGGATCCTGAACATCTCTTGCCCATGCCTGGGCGAAGAGAGAAAGTCTGCCCCCTACTAGATCCGTTGCCGGATAGGGGGCCGTTCCTTCATGCTGTCTTAGAGGCAGCAGCAGGCTTTCTGGCCTGCTTGCCTTTGTGCCAGGACTGGTTAGGTTTCCAGGCCTGCTTAGATTGAGCAAAAGTTCCCTCTTGCTTTGAAGCGGAGGAAGTTGATGCTGCACCTGCCTTGAAATTTCGAAAGGCACGAAAATTAGACTGTTTGGCCTTTGCTTTGGCCCTGTCCTGAGGAAGGGTATGACCCTTACCTCCAGTAATGTCAGCAATAATTTCCTTCAAACCAGGCCCAAATAAGGTCTGCCCCTTGAAAGGAATGTTGAGTAATTTAGACTTCAAAGTCACGTCAGCTGACCAGGATTTAAGCCATAGCGCTCTTCGCGCCTGGATGGCGAATCCGGAATTCTTAGCCGTTAGTTTAGTCAAATGAACAATGGCATCAGAAACAAAAGAGTTAGCTAGCTTAAGTGTTCTAAGCTTGTCAATAATTTCAGTCAATGGAGCTGTATGGATGGCCTCTTCCAGGGCCTCAAACCAGAATGCCGCCGCGGCCGTGACAGGCGCTATGCATGCAAGGGGCTGTAAAATAAAACCTTGTTGAATAAACATTTTCTTAAGGTAACCGTCCAATTTTTTATCCATTGGATCTGAAAAAGCACAACTGTCCTAAACCGGGATAGTGGTATGCTTTGCTAAAGTAGAAACTGCTCCCTCCACCTTAGGGACCGTCTGCCATAAGTCCCGTGTAGTGGCGTCTATTGGAAACATTTTTCTAAATATAGGAGGTGGGGAAAAAGGCACACGCGGTCTATCCCACTCCTTGCTAATAATTTCTGTAAGCCTTTTAGGTATAGGAAAAACATCAGTACACACTGGCACCGCATAGTATTTATCCAGCCTACACAATTTCTCTGGTACTGCAACTGTGTTACAGTCATTCAGAGCAGCTAATACCTCCCCAAGCAATACACGGATGTTCTCAACCTTAAATTTAAAATTAGAAATCTCTGAATCAGGTTTCCCCGAATCAGAGACGTCACCCACAGACTGAAGCTCTCCGTCCTCATGATCTGCATATTGTGACGCAGTATCAGACATGGCCCTTACAGCATCTGCGCGCTCTGTATTTCTCCTAACCCCAGAGCAATATTGCTTGCCTCTTAATTCAGGCAACCTGGATAATACCTCTGACAGGGTATTATTCATGATTGCAGCCATGTCCTGCAAGGTAATCACTATGGGCGTCCCTGATGCAATTGGCGCCATTTAAGCGTGCATCCCCTGAGCTGGAGGCGAAGGGTCTGACACGTGGGGAGAGTTAGTCGGCATAACTTCCCCCTCGTCAGAATCTTCTGGTGATATTTCTTTTATAGTTAAAGACTGATCTTTACTGTTTAAGGTGAAAACAATACATTTAGTACACATTCTCCTATGGGGGGGGGTGAAAACACTTTAAACAAGTTTACAAGCAATATAAAAAACGTTACTGCACCTTTAAGAAACACAAATTTTGTCAAAATTTGAAATAACAGTGAAAAAAAGGCAGTTACACTAACGAAATTTTTACAGTGTATGTAACAAGTTAGCAGAGCATTGCACCCACTTGCAAATGGATGATTAACCCCTTAATACCAAACACAGAATAATAACTGACAAAAACGTTTTTTTTTTTGTTTTGTTTTTTAAAACAGTCACAACAACTGCCACAGCTCTACTGTGGCTTTTTACCTCCCTCAAAAACGACTTTGAAGCCTTTTGAGCCCTCCAGAGATATCCTGGATCATGCAGGAAGAAGCTGGATGTCTGTGTCTGTAACCACTCCCACTCATATTACAACAGTGGAAAGCCTTCAGGAAACTGTTACTAGGCAGAATTCAAGCCAGCCATGTGGAAAAAAACTAGGCCCCAATAAGTTTTATCACCAAATACATATAAAAACGATTAAACATGCCAGCAAAATTTTATATTACATTTTTATAAGAGTATGCATCTCTATTAATAAGCCTGATACCAGTAGCTTCACTGCATTTAAGGCTTTACTTACATTAGTTCAGTATCAGCAGCATTTTCTAGCAAATTCCATCCCTAGAAAAATATTAACTGCACATACCTTATTGCAGGAAAACCTGCACGCCATTCCCTCTCTGAAGTTACCTCACTCCTCAGAATATGTGAGAACAGCCATGGATCTTAGTTACTTCTGCTAAGATCATAGAAAACGCAGGCAGATTCTTCTTCTAAATACTGCCTGAGATAAACAGTACACTCCGGCACCATTTAAAAATAACAAACTTTTGATTGAAGAATAAACTAAGTATAAAACACCACACTCCTCTTACGACCTCCATCTTGGTTGAGGCTTGCAAGAGAATGACTGGATATGACAGTTAGGGGAGGAGCTATATAGCAGCTCTGCTGTGGGTGATCCTCTTGCAACTTCCTGTTGGGAAGGAGAATATCCCACAAGTAATGGATGATCCGTGGACTGGATACACTTAACAAGAGAAATAATAATAAGCATATGTAAACACTTGTTGCAGCTGTATGATCTGCTGCTCCTCATTGTTTACAGAAAGAGTAATGGTCCTTGCCTAGTAGTATACATGTGTTTCCAGTGTAATTGCTTGATAGATGAGTTTTCCCTGCCTTGAGTCAGCAGTTCTTCATTTTATCAGGAATTAACTCCGAGAAGCATCTAAACTCCTTCTTTGGGATTAAAAATAAAAACTCAATCGTTGCAGGGGGAAGGGAGCCCAAAGGAAACTTTCATGAAGGAAAAGAGCACAAACCAAAAGTGCAATTCAAATGTTGTGGCTTCATATGTTATGACTCACTAAGTTATGTGATCTTTTCTTTTGTAAGAGGTCAGTACTTACACAGACTCAAACATTTAACTATTATTAGTACAGAAATTATTTATCAGAATAATAAGCAGTGATATAAAGAAAATGGTTAATGGAATACATTATTTATAAACAATATAACTAAGGTGACCAGATGTCCCAATCGTTTAGGGGAACCATGAATTTGGGCAGTGTGTCTTTGTCAAGGACAGTCCTGCATTTGGTCAGTATGTCCTTAATTTTTTAAAGGGCTAAACTTAAACTAAGCTGTCCCAGATTGTCCCGAATTTGCACAAATGGTTTTCCTGTTCCTTGTCCCAATGTGTAAATGACAAGAACAAACTTCACTTTCCATAAAATCAGGTGCAGTTACTTCTCCAATCCAGCTGTTGTATATCAAAGTTTAGCACTTACAGCTAAAACATGGTTTGGCATACAGAGGCAGGGGATGATGCGTTTGGGGCTGGAGCACTTATAGATACAGCATGGGTTGTCATACAGAGGCAGGGGATAATGTGTTTGGTGCTGGAGCACTTATAGATACAGCATGGGTTGGCATACAGAGGTAGGGGATGATGTGTTTGGTGCTGGAGCACTTATAGATACAGCATGGGTTGTCATACAGAGGCAGGGGATAATGTGTTTGGTGCTGGAGCACTTATAGATACAGCATGGGTTGTCATACAGAGGCAGGGGATAATGTGTTTGGTGCTGGAGCACTTATAGATACAGCATGGGTTGGCATACAGAGGCAGGGGATAATGTGTTTGGTGCTGGAGCACTTATAGATACAGCATGGGTTGTCATACAGAGACAGGGGATAATGTGTTTGGTGCTGGAGCACTTATAGATACAGCATGGGTTGTCATATAGAGGCAGGGGATGATGTGTTTGGTGCTGGAACACTTATAGATACAGCATGGGTTGGCATACAGAGGCAGGGGATAATGTGTTTGGTGCTGGAGCACTTATAGATACAGCATGGGTTGGCATACAGAGGCAGGGGATAATGTGTTTGGGGCTGGAGCACTTATAGATACAGCATGGGTTGTCATACATAGGCAGTGAATAATGTGTTTGGGGCTGGAGCACTTATAGATACAGCACGGGTTGTCATACAGAGGCAGTGAATAATGTGTTTGGGGCTGGAGCACTTATAGATACAGCATGGGTTGTCATACAGAGGCAGTGAATAATGTGTTTGGGGCTGGAGCACTTATAGATACAGCATGGGTTGTCATACAGAGGCAGTGAATAATGTGTTTGGGGCTGAAGCCAGGGCCGCCATCAGGGGGTGACAGGTGTGACTCCTGTCAGGGGCCCAATGGGCCAGGGGGGCACCATGAGGCAAGAACAACTAAAAAAAATTATTAAATTTTGGCAGCCACCAGTGGGAACTACAGCAGAGTGAGCATGGGAAATGTTATTACAAGGAGTAAAGTATTAGCATTTGAGAGGATTTATGAGTGTGCACTAAATCACTATGCACAGTGTGAGACAGACTTGACACTTTGATTGTACAGTATTTGCCTGAGTCAGAGAGCATTGCAGAGGAGGTATGACTTACTTAGTAAATGTTTTTTTATTTCTTTGTGCAACAGTGTGGTAGTAGTTGTATGGTGGGACCAGAGGTCCATAAAAAAAACATTTTTTTTTTAGCAGCAGTGTATTTATGATTATTTGATAATGCTGTAGAAATTCTATATTTAAAGCCATGCAGAAATGTTTCCTCCTCAATACACAAATGGTAGGTGCCCTTTTGGCAGATATGCGTTTTTTTAATTAATATATATTAATTACATTCCAGTTTACTGCCCCTTTATGCAAGGACTTTCCAGATGCAAGGGGGCATTTTATCTAAGATTTTTACATCTGCATAAAATGTTATACTCTCAAGCTAAGATTGCTCAGTGTTTGAAATGAGACAGGTTAACTTAAAACTGTTCAGTTTACACTACAGCTGACTTAATTTTGAAATACATACATATAAACAAGCCTAAATCCTGTATTTAACCAGATCTAATGGTATGAGTGCCACAGCTTATGGTTCCACCAAGACCATATAGAGTACAGCATTTTCAAAATCCATAAGTACAGCTGACAGATTGGAACATTTGTACACTATATTTGAAGTGGTGCTCTTGGTTGGGGAAAATGGGGAAAAACAAACAAACATATGTCAACCTTTTAAAAGTACTTTTCTTCATCTAGCCATCTACCCAGATCATTAATGTACAATTTTGAATTCACAGAATTATTTTTGTTTGCACATTAACAAATATGATTCTTTAAAAAGTGATCTCTTAATTGCTGCAATTTTTTTTATCATGCATGTCACACACTGTTGATTTAGGGGATGCCATGTGCAGAAATGTTACTTCCTGTGAGTGTTTATGTGGGTGTCTGTGTTTATGTCTTTGTGCTTTTGCTTGTGTCTCTATGAGTGTGTATGTATTTTTTTTTCTGTGGGTCTCTCTATGAGGGTGGGTGTGTATGTCTTTGTGTATTTTCTGTGGATGTCTGTGAGGGTGTGTGCGTATGTCTATGTGCTTTTTCTATGGGTGTCTCTTTGAGGGTATGTGTATGTATGTCTTTGTGTATTTTCTCTGGATGCCTCTGTGAGGGTGGGTGTGTGTATGTATGTTTGTCTGTTTTTTTCTGTGGATGTCACTGTGAGGGTGTGTGTTTTCTGAGGGTGTCTCTGTGAGGGTGTGTGTATGTCTGTGCATTTTCTGTGAGTGTCTCTGTAAGAGTGTGTGTATGTCTTTGTGTGTTTTCTGTGGATGTCTCAGTGAGGGTGTGTATGTATGTCTTTCTGTGTTTTATGTGGTTGTCTCTCTGTGTGTGTATGTTTTTGTGTGTTTTCTGTGGGTGTGTGTGTAAATGTCTTGTGTGTTTTCTGAGGCTGTCTCTGTCAGTGTTTCCTTGGCTGTATGTGCAAGTTTGTGTTTGAGTTTGTGTGTGTGTGTGTGTGTGTCTATTGGCTGTTCCTTTTTAGGACATTTTGACCTTACTACTGATTATTCACATATTTCTACAGACTTTGAGACTAATGAGACCTTTCTGGAAGTCACCAATCCAACATTTAACCTTTAAATTATTGTTTAGGCAGTTCAGGGCCCTTCCTTTCAGCCACTGCATGCTGTTGTCATCATTTAGTTGGCATCTTCCTTGACAAAAAGATAATCAGAACTCCATATTTTGTTTTGTAAATCTCCTTTTCTGACAAAACTGAAGTCTACCTCATTACTTGTCAGGTCAATGTAAACAAGTGCTGAGTGGCTGTGTCTGAGTGTGTTTGTGAGTTTCTTTGCGTGCCTAGAGTGTCTATATGTGAATCCTTATCTGTGAGTGTGTGTGTTTCAGTGTATGAGTGTGTGTGTGTTTCTGTGTTACTACCTACTTTACAACATTTCCAAGTTTGACTACACTTAATAATAAAGTGCATATACATTTTAGTCACTTGGTAAAAAATTGCACATGTCAAGGGGGGGGGGGGGCTGATCAATGGTTAAGTCATGGGCCCCAAAATTTCTAGTGGCGGCCCTGGCTGCGGCTATTAAACTATAATGATCTGGCGTGCTGTTGGGTCCCTAATGAACTTAAGTGGTGTATGGGGAGATATACAAGTAAAAAGCTGTCTCAGATCCCTCAGTTTAGCTTCTTTAGATTGCGTTTGTACGGAGCTCACACTTGTGCGGCCATGTTGGTTCTCGGACAGCTCCGCCCCCCTTCAAAAGTAGTTTTAATGACAGGTAATGTCTGTTTGGCAGCAGTACTAGTAGATATAAGGATACAAATGAAATAAATACATTACATACTATAACTAACTTCCTTTTTTTGATCAATCTAATTTCACTATGTTTAGCGCATGTAATACAAGTCCCACTGCATTTCACACCAAATTTGACGCAATACTTCGCACCAAATTTGACGCAATACTCAAACTCCTAAACAACCCACAAACTAGTGAAATTTTCCACCACTTTTGATTGGGAAATGCATAATCACATGATTTATGACATCAGCCAATCTGATTTAAATATACATTCTATACTATCACTAACTAATCAAATTGCTTGATACTTGTGTCATTGATCACTCATCAGAACTTGTAAGAGCCATTTGTTACAGTGAGGCCTATTTAACAAGTGTCTTGTGGACCTGATCCGACAGTGCGGATCAGGTCTGCAAGACATCGCTGAATGCGGAAAGCAATACGTTCTCCGTATTCAGCATTGCACCAGCAGCTCTTGTGAGCTGCTGGTGCAACGCCGCCCCCTGCAGACTCGCGGCCAATCGGCCGCCAGCAGGGGGTGTCAATCAACCCGATCGTATTCGATCGGGTTGAATTGTGGCGATTCCTGTCCGCCTGCTCAGAGCAGGTGGACAGGGTTATGGAGCAGTGGTCTTTGTGACAGCTGCTCCATAACTTGTGTTTCTGGCGAGCCTGCAGGCTCGCCAGAAACCCGGAGCATCAAGCTCCATACGGAGCTTGATAGATAGGCCCCAGTGTGTATTATACATTGAAAGTATGTATATGTGAAATTAGTATTTAAGTTAAACATTGATGATGACATTAGGACACATAGTGTAATATTTTTGACAATGATTTTAAAAATCGATTGATGTTTAATTCAATATAATCTTAAGATGATAGCTCAAAGGGATAGTCCACCTAACATTAAACTGTCATGAATCAAATACAGCAGAAATTAAAATCACCTCTTTACTGTCATGATATTTTCAGTGTTTTTCTTCCTTCTCTTGAATTTAATTTTCATTAAGAAATGCCATCTTATATGCCAGACCATTTTATAACACCTGTGTAGGGGTGGTGTTTAAAACTACACTGCAATCAGGAAGGGTTACACAGGTGCAGAGAGAGAACTGGCCCAGCTCTTAAAATATTCATTGTCTGCAAATAAATGCATATGATACCCTGATTACATGTTATATTCGCAATTATTCTTCCTCAGAATAATAATATATTTACACTATATACATATAGTGGTATAAATAAACACAGAGATATGAAAGACAACATTGTTTAGAACAAAATAAAATTTAGGGACATGTAAATATGTTTGGAAAAGATTTCTGACATAACACACACACACACACACATATATATATATATATATATATATATATATATATATATATATATACACAAGTATGTGCAAAGATATATGTACAAATTATAGCATTAATAATCATTTAAAAAAAAGAAAAAAACATGAGATAGTCTTATGTATAACAAATAAATAAAACAATGAGATATTATTGTTTGTTCAGGTATAAATCTAGCTATTTCTTGGACATTAACAGATGAAAAATAAAAGATTAGCTTTAGAGAAATGTGCTTGTTCATGGACAGTAATGATATAGTATAAATAAAGTTGGAAAAAACTGAATATCCGCAACATTGATGACTGTTATTTATCAACAGTCCAATGCTCATTGCTCCGTACTTGAAGCGCATGTTTTTGACAGACTTTTTAATAAATAAGGGCGTCGTATGTGGATTAGCGGCATCGATATCTGGTGAGCGTATTGACTCCAGCGAATGCACCGAGACTCGAATGCACCGAGATTGACGCTTTGATAAATCAGCCCCCAAAAATACATTACAAAGTATAGTTACGCTCATAATAACACTAATAAAAAAATATTCACAAAAAATATTGCACATAAAAGTTATAAGGGCTCAAAGATAGCAGTGTTAGGGAAATAAAAGGCAGACAAAGGTCTTTAACACTGAGATTCATACATAAACATGTCTAAAGATGTATTGTATATGTATGCAAATATATATGTCTATATATGTGTAATTATGTATTTATATGTATTTACAGACATATATATATATATATATATATATATATATATATATATATATATATATATATATATATATATAAACACATACATACATATGTACACATATAAAGACATTTATATAAGTGCATTGGAGCCCTTTTTTAATTAATAAAGTGTTATACTGTGTATTTACTGTAAATATTTCACATTCCAATGTTCTGCACATAGCAGCATATGTTATATGTATTTATAAATAGATATTCTTAGTCAACCTGAAAAAAAAGGGATTACCGCACAATGTTGCTTTAATTGGCTTGATAACGTTGCTGTCTCCTTTTCCTTTTTGTGTTTAGGTACTAATGCTTTTTATTGTAAATACATGTACATTTGCTGTGACTATATAATGATGAAATATTTATATGTTAATACATTTTTGGAGGCTAAATGTAGCCACCAATTAGCAAGCGCTACCCAGGGTGCTGAACCAATAATGGGCCGGCTCCTAAGCTTATGTTCCTGCTTTTTCAAATAAAGATACCAAGAGAATGAAGAAAAATTGGTATCCTTTGTTAAAAATCATACTTATGTAGGCTCAGGAGCAGCAATGCATTACTGGGAGCTAGCTGCTGACTGGTTGCTGCTCATATATGCCTCTTTACATTCGCTCACCCGATGTATTCAGCTAGCTCGCATTAGTGCATTGCTGCTCCTTCAACAAAGGATAACAAGAGAACAAATACAATTTGATAATATAAGTAAATTGGAAAGTTGTTTAAAATTTCATGCTGTGTCTGAATCATGAATGTTTAATTTTGACTTTACTGTCCTTTTAAAGGATTGCATATAGCTCCTAAATCCTCAAAGGCTACATACTTTATTTATAGTCTTTAAACTGGATCCACAACAAAAGCACCTTTTGTCTTTTGTATGTGGAATGGAGTAGGTTAGGTGGTGGAAAGGAACAGTGTACATTATGTGGGATAAAATACCATAGTAGTACTATATTTGTTTTTTTTATATAAATAGGACATTCTTTACTTTTCCGCAGCCTCTGAGGGTCATTGAGGCCCTAACCCACCTGTTACTCACCCTTTGATTTTGTGTTTGCCTTAAGTTTCACATGTTTAGTTGCATATAATATCATATTTAGAGAGAGTTAACAATGTAGACTTAACATGGGTTGTGAATTAGACTAGATTGGAAGAAAAGAATTCTCACAAATTTAAAGTGTCAATGACATTGGAGGCAATAGCCTTTGAAATCAAAGTTTCCCTTACGTCATCCTTTAGAGAAGGAAAACGTTATGTTCTCACGACTCACTCCAAGTACTATTTTGTCCTAGACACAGCTGCTGACAGTGTGTAACTATTGAAGGTTTCCTGCATATGTCGTCCAGTAACGGAGAGGAAGTGGCCAAATTAGGCCACATAAGAATAGAACTGGCCATGATCTCTTCTGTATGCCAGCCATTCTTAAATGCATTCCCAGGAATATCCACTGATAGTAGCAACATGGTTATAGTTAAAAGTATTAAAGGGACATAGAAATGTCACTTTTACACGTTTTAAAAATAAAATAATCTGACATTAATAAAAGGGCCATCATAGTGGAAAAACTACATGCTCTAACAAATTAGAACACATTATTTGTCCACTATAATGGCCCTTTAAATATAATTTTTATATTGTATGTTTTGGGTTTTTGTTTTTTGTTTTTGCAAAGTTTAACAGGATATTATTTTCCTTGGGTTGGATGTGCACCAGTGTTCCCTTTAAAGGGACAGTCTAGTCCAAAATAAACTTTCATGATTCAGATAGCGCATGTAATTTTAAACAATTTTCCAATTTACTTTTATCACCAATTTTGCTTTGTTCTCTTGGTATTCGTAGTTGAAAGCTTAACCTAGGAGGTTCATATGCTAATTTCTTAGACCTTGAAGCCCACCTCTTTTCAGATTGCATTTTAACAGTTTTTCACCACTAGAGGGTGTTAGTTCACGTATTTCATATAGATAACACTGTGCTTGTGCACGTGAAGTTATCTGGGAGCAGGCACTGATTGGCTAGACTGCAAGTCTGTAAAGAGAACTGAAAAAAGGGGCAGTTTGCAGAGGCTTAGATACAAGACAATCACAGAGGTTAAAAGTATATTATTATAACTGTGTTGGTTATGCAAAACTGGGAAATGGGTAATAAAGGTATTATCTATCTTTTAAAACTATACAAATTCTGGTGTAGACTGTCCCTTTAAGGCCCCATTTTGTGAGCGTCCCAGCAGTGGAACAGTTAATAAGGGAACCATACCTTGCGGTCTGCATTTTGTAATGTTTGCTAACTGCAGTGTGGTTCACTAATTAACTGTTTGACTGCTGGGGCGATCACAAAATATGGGTTTAGAGGGAACACTTATGCGCACTCATGGTTACTGCCAGGTTGCAAAAGGAGAGTTACAGTCTAAGGCTACATCAATGAATTTTAAAACAACACTTGAACTGTAACCCACCTAGTACCTCCATGTATATGTTAATTACAAGTGATTTTAACCCCATGGATGTCAGTAAACACACAGAGCAGTGATATAAAGTAGATGTTATAACATACACACAGCTTATGTGGCCAATACTACATAAAGATCTGTAATACTACTACCCCACACAGGTCTGTGACTAGCCCTTATCAACCACATGCAGTAAACATTTCCCACCTGCTAAAGGCATTAATTAATTAATAAGGGGTTAATCATGTTGTGGGGGTTTACATTTCTGTTTTATTTACTGAGCAGTAACACTAGTATCTATTATATAGGGTTGCCATATTGCCACATTAAGGGAGGACACTTGAAAAATACATATGTCAGGGGCTATTTAAAAAATGATTGAATAATGTTTCATTATAAGAACTCTGAAATATGTATTTTTCATATGTGTCCCCTCTTAATGTGATTGTCAATCCTAGTGTTTGTGAAACGCTAGGATTGACCATTGGAACAAATAAAGGGGACTTTCATTCATGAATAGTAATGTTGCGAATAGTTCGCCGGCGAACATAGCTTGTTCGCGTTCGCCGCGGCGGGTGAACATATGCAATGTTCGGTCCGCCCCATATTCGTCATCATTGAGTAAACTTTGACCTTGTACCTCACAGTCAGCAGACACATTCCAGCCAATCAGCGGCAGACCCTCCCTCCCAGACCCTTCCACCTCCTGGACAGCATCCATTTTAGATTCATTCGGAAGCTGTATTCTTAGTGAGAGGAGGGACAGTGTAGCTGCTGCTGATTTAATAGGGAAATCGATAGCTAGGCTAGTGTATTCAGTGTCCACTACAGTCCTGAAGGACTCATCTGATCTCTGCTGTAAGGACAGCACCCCAAAAAGCCCTTTTTAGGGCTAGAACATCAGTCTGCTTTTATTTTTTTTCCCTGTGTAATCTAATTGCAGTTGCCTGCCTGCCAGCGTGTGTGTCAGGCTCACAGCATATACTGTGCCCACTTGCCCAGTGCCACCACTCATATTTGGTGTAACAGTAGTGTACATTAAAAAAAACAACACTTTTTTGACTGTGAAATAATAGCAGACAGCTGCCAGTACCCAAGATGGCCGCCAATAAAGCAGATGGGGAGGGTTAGAGAGCTGTTTTGGGGGGATCAGGGAGGTTGGGGGCTAAGGGGGGATGCTACACCACAGCATATGTAAATATGCTAAAAACAATTAAAAAAAAAATTAAAAACCTTTTATTTTAGTACTGGCAGACTTTCTGCCAGTACTTAAGATGGCGGGGACAATTGTGGGGTGGGGGAGGGAAGGGAGCTGTTTGGGAGGGATCAGGGGGTCTGATGTGTCAGGTGGGAGGCTGATCTCTATACTAAAGCTAAAATTAACCCTGCAAGCTCCCTACAAACTACTCAATTAACCCCTTCACTGCTAGCCATAATACACGTGTGATGCGCAGCAGCATTTAGCGGCCTTCTAATTACCAGAAAGCAACGCCAAAGTCATATATGTCTGCTATTTCTGAACAAAGGGGATCCCAGAGAAGCATTTACAACCATTTTTGCCATAACTGCACAAGCTGTTTGTAAATAATTTCAGTGAGAAACCTAAAATTGCGAAAAAATTTAAGTTTTTTTTAAATTTGATCGCATTTGGCGGTGAAATGGTGGCATTAAATATACCAAAATGGGCCTAGATCAATACTTTAGGTTGTCTACTACACTACACTTAAGCTAAAATTAACTCTACAAGCTCCCTACATGCTCCCTAATTAACCCCTTCACTGCTGGGCATAAAACATGTGTGGTGCGCAGTGGCATTTAGCAGCCTTCTAATTACCAAAAAGCAACGCCAAAGCCATATAAGTCTGCTATTTCTGAACAAAGGGGATCCCAGAGAAGCATTTACAACCATTTATGCCATAATTGCATAAGTTGTTTGTAAATAATTTCTGTGAGAAACCTAAAGTTTGTGAAAAAGTGAACAATTTTTTTTTATTTGATCGCATTTGGCGGTGAAATGGTGGCATGAAATATACCAAAATGGGCCTAGATCAATACTTTGGGATGTCAGAAATTCATAAATTGGCTAAGCGGAAAATGGAAGGAATATTATTCATTAAATAAATCATATACTAATAAAATAGAAACTTTTTGGGAGGCAGGAAAAGCTGTTCTCAGAGGAGAAATTAAATCCTACATGATAAAAAATAAAAATAAAAGCAAAAATAGGGAACTTCAACTTGCTAATCAATTGAAAAATATGTATAGTAGATATTTAAGTCATCCAGATACATTAACATGGCAGAGATACACTGATGCTAATCTAGAAAGGGAAATATTTCTAAAAAAGACAAGTGGGCCAATGAAGACCTAAAGACGAGAGATTTCTTCCAGGGGTATCAGGGGATTGCTGCTAAACATCTTACAAAAAATAAAAACTTGATCACTCTAATTAAAACAGGCACTAAAGCATATACAAAAAACTCCGATATTTGTAACGAATTTTATAAATTTTATAAACAACTTTATGCAGGAGTACCCCTAAACACAGAAGACAAAACAGAATTTTGGAAACTAATTAAATTACCACAATTATCATCTAATATTTTACAACAGATCAATACCCCCATCACAGAAACAGAAGTTAAATTAGCAATTAATAAAACCAAAACAAATAAGGTACCAGGGTCCGACGGACTAAAAGCAGAGTTTTATAAAATTATAAAAAATGATATTTCACCGACTCTTACAAAATTGTATAATAATTATTACATTAATAATGAAATGAAATCTTTATATTTTACTGACTCAATAATAACGCTTATCCATAAAAAAGGGAAACCCCTGAAGATGCGGGATCATATAGACCTATATCATTATTGAACAACGATTATAAGCTTTGCATGTCAATCATTGCAGACAGATTGAAGAAAGTGATAGGAGATATAATCCACAGAGATCAAGCAGGTTTTATGCCTGGAAGGAATGTAGTACGCAACACCCGTAGAGTACTACTAACGCTAGAACATTATTTTCACACACTACAACAGCCTAACAAAAACAGAAAACCAGATCTGGCTTTATTAACATTAGACGCTGAAAAAGCTTTTGATTCTGTTGTATGGGATCACATGTTTACCACACTTAGTAATTTTGGATTTGCAGGGAATCTGGTCAATTTTCTTAAGTTAATTTATGATAAACCACAATCCCAATTATTAATTAATGGAGAGTTAACACCACATCTCAGGCTATTTAGGGGAACAAGAAAAGGTTGCCTCTTTCACCCCTGCTTTTTAACCTAGCTTTAGAACCTTTGGCTGTCAAACTGAGAAATGAAATAAAAGGGATCAAGCTAGGTAAACAAAATCTAGTCACCTCACTATATGCAGATGATATAATTTTATTCTTACAAAATACTAATTCTAGTATCCCAAAAATTATGGAAATAATCAGAGTTTACAGTCAATTTTCCGGATACAAAATCAACTCTAATAAATCAGAAATATTGTGGATAAACAAAATTACAAAGAGCTATTCAAATCATGCTTTTAAAGTGGTAGATTATATAAACTATTTGGGAATCAGTTTGGGTAGAGACCCCAAAGATTGGTATCGTCTTAATTATAACAAATTGTTCGATAAACTATCCACTGATATGAAAAGATGGAATATTCAATATCTCTCACTCTCGGCAAAAATAATGATTCTAAAAATATTTTTTTTCCCCCGGCTGCTTTTCCTACTACAAAACTTACCCTTACTTATTACAAACAAGGACATAAGTAGATATAATACTTTATGCGCAAAATTTATATGGGGGAAAAAAAGACATGGCTTGTCGATTGGGAAGCTCACTCAACTTAAAAAATACGGGGGACTCTCACTTCCTAACATACAACTATATAACTGGATAACATTGAGCAAGTTTGGTGTAGATTGGATAACAGAGGCTAATTATGTAACATACTATGAATTAGAGTCAGAACTATCAAAACCTTTTGATTTAAAAGCCATCTTACATTATCCTTATAATAAGCTACCAAGTAATATTACTCAGAAGAGTACTTTTGCGAACATAGAAAATGCGTGGCAGAAATACCACAAGATAATGGGTTACCCTTATGAGACATCTAAACACCTCCCAATTTTAGGTACTTTGGATTTTAGCCCAGGCATAGAAAATGAGGTATTCAGAAAATGGAGAGATAATGGTCTTGTCTATATGGTCCAGTTAAAAAAAGAGGGAGCACAAATAATATCTTCTTTTCAGGAATTGTCCAATTCATATAGTTTACCACCAAGAGATTTTTATGCATATCTCCAAATACGGAACTATTTTAATTAAATAACATCCCCAGAAGACTCTGATTGGAATAAACCAGAAATAGATTCAGGGATTAAATTGTACAAAGCAGGCAAACGGTCAATTTCATATTGGTACAAAACATTATTAACTAAAACAGGAATAAACCATGTGAATAAACTTAAGGATAATTTAATTCAAAATTTTCCAACAATTCTGGAGACAGAAATACAAAATAGTATAGAGCAGGCTGAAAAAGCCACTTCATTTATTAGCTGGAGAGAAACTCAAACAAAAATAATCAATAATTTCTATTTAACCCCATATAGAATAAGTAAATGGACAAAAGGGGAGAAAGCGGGTAACTGCCCTAAATGTAACAAGGAGAGAACATTGTCTTTGGCTATGTCCAAAAATTTATCAATATTGGGCTAAAATTAATTTCTGGTTAAATACATTTTTAAACATAAAACTCCAACTGACACTACATCACATTTTCTTCTTAGTGCAGAATAGAACAGAATTAGGACAACAGTGGCTGATAAACATAGCAATCCTCGCCGCATGCATACTAATTTTTAAGAGATGGAAGTCCCCTGATGCCCCTGGATTATCGGAATTCTCTAACTCTATGAAACAGCAAATGCTAATTGAATTACAAGACCTGAAACCAACTTCAGATAACAATTTAGGCATTTCTTTGCTAAATGGAAAACAGTCATTCTATCATGGCCCCGCCCTCTTCAAGTACAGTTCATCTCTCCATTGGTTAATGCACTCCCCTTTATGACCTTGATAGTAAACGGCTCCCTGCCCAATTATTGGCTTAATACCGGTCCTGAGGGGGAGGAGTGGAGGCCCCAAAATAACCTGGGACAAAGTGTCCAGTATTGATAGATAAGAGGCGATAAAATGATATTTAGTCATGATTCATCTATACTTTGTAGCACTAATACAACATTTTGTCGGTACTGATACATAGAGCTTTTAAGATACGCCATGATAAGAATGGAGGAAGTTAAGGGAAAGACAGATAGATGAGGTACAGATTGATAGAAGGCAGTTGGTTAAGTTTTTGATAACTCAATACATAAGTTCAAGTTCATGGGACATATTATTTTAAATATTGTCAGGAGTAGAGGAGATACAATTACCGACAGGAACAGGTTTATTATTAATATATCTACAGTCACAGGATGATACTATGAAGATAATAGTAAAATATTTTAAAAGCATACAGTTTATATTGTTTTGCGTAAATTGGTTTATAAATGCGCGTTGCAAACTGGGTACTGGCAGACAGCTGCCAGTACCCAAGATGGCCACCAATAAGGCAGATGGGGAGGGTTAGAGAGCTGTTTTGGGGGGGGGGGGATCAGGGAGGTTGGGGGCTAAGGGGGGATGCTACACCACAGCATATGTAAATATGCTAAAAAACCCCCCAAAAAAACCCTTTTATTTTAGTACTGGCAGACTTTCTGCCAGTACTTAAGATGGCGGGGACAATTGTGGGGTGGGGGAGGGAAGGGAGCTGTTTGGGAGGGATCAGGGGGTCTGATGTGTCAGGTGGGAGGCTGATCTCTACACTAAAGCTAAAACTAACCCTGCAAGCTCCCTACAAACTACTTAATTAACCCCTTCACTGCTAGCCATAATACACGTGTGATGCGCAGCAGCATTTAGCGGCCTTCTAATTACCAGAAAGCAAAGCCAAAGTCATATATGTCTGCTATTTCTGAACAAAGGGGATCCCAGAGAAGCATTTACAACCATTTGTGCCATAATTGCACAAGCTGTTTGTACATAATTTCAGTGAGAAACCTAAAATTGCGAAAAAAGTTTTTTTTAAATTTGATCGCATTTGGCGGTGAAATGGTGGCATTAAATATACCAAAATGGGCCTAGATCAATACTTTGGGTTGTCTACTACACTACACTTAAGCTAAAATTAACTCTACAAGCTCCCTACATGCTCCCTAATTAACCCCTTCACTGCTGGGCATAAAACATGTGTGGTGTGCAGTGGCATTTAGCAGCCTTCTAATTACCAAAAAGCAACACCAAAGCCATATAAGTCTGCTATTTCTGAACAAAGGGGATCCCAGAGAAGCATTTACAACCATTTATGCCATAATTGCATAAGTTGTTTGTAAATAATTTCTGTGAGAAACCTAAAGTTTGTGAAAAAGTGAACCATTTTTTTTTATTTGATTGCATTTGGCGGTGAAATGGTGGCATGAAATATACCAAAATGGGCCTAGATCAATACTTTGGGATGTCTTCTAAAAAAAAATATATACATGTCAAGGGATATTCAGGTATTCCTGACAGATATCAGGGTTCCAATGTAACTAGCGCTCATTTTGAAAAAAAGTGGTTTTGAAATAGCAAAGTGCTTCTTGTATTTATTTCCCTATAACTTGCAAAAAAAGCAAAGAACATGTTAACATTAGGTATTTCTAAACTCAGGACAAAATTTAGAAACTATTTAGCATGGTTGTTTTTTGTTGGTTGTAGATGTATAACAGATTTTGGGGGTCAAAGTTAGAAAAAGTTTGTTTTTTTCCATTTTTTCCTCATATTTTATAATATTTTTAATAATAAATTATAAGATATGATGAAAATAATGGTATCTTTAGAAAGTCCATTTAGTGGTGAGAAAAACGGTATATAATATGTGTGGGTACAGTAAATGAGTAAGAGGAAAATTACAGCTAAACACAAACACCACAGAAATGTAAAAATAGCCCTGGTCCTTAAGGGAAAGAAATTGAAAAATGGCCTTGGTCCTGAAGGGGTTAACAAATAAACTAGAAATTTGACTGTGAAATAATATCAGTCAGTTTCCTTCACGTGTGTGCGTTTCAGGGCCTGCCAGGGCACAGTGTCACACCAGTGCAACTCATATCTGGTGTAACAGTAGTGTACATTTAAAAAAAAAAATACAATTTTGACTGTAATAGATTGAATAGCAGTTAGTTGTCTGCAAGCGTGTGTGTCAGGCCTACAGCGTCTACTCTGCGAACTTCTGCCAGTGCACAGTGCCACTCATATCTGTTGTCACAGTAGCTTGCATGCATAGTACCACTAATAGAAAAAAAAAATGACAGGCAGAGGCAGGCCACCCCGCAGGGGCCGTCGTGGTGCTGTGATTCCCTTTGGCCCTAGAATAATGCCCAGTGTTCAGAGGCCACGTACCCTGAACTCGAAAAGTTCTGAGGACATAGTTGACTGGCTAACACAGGACACCTAATCTTCTACAGCTTCCGCTCGTAACCTTGACACACCATCCTCCTCCAGCTTAGCTTCAGGCACCTCTCAAGTTACCACTTGCCCGCCTGACGCCACCACCAACACTAGCACCACAGCCGCTTCACTTGATCTGTCAGAGGAGTTATTTACACATCAGTTGGAAGAAATGAGTGATGCGCAACCATTATTGCCAGAGGATGTAGATAACAGGGATATGTCTCAGTCAGGCAGCATTACACACATGGACGTACGGTGTATTTTTTAGAGCTGTGAATATTCCTACGAATGTCTTTCTTCAGCAGAAGCATCTTAAAAAACTCAACATAAGTTTACTTTTATCACTAACATTTCCTTCAGAGTGTCCATACCAAGCTGAGTTTTGTCACTGGTCAAAATGCTTTTCCTGATGGAAAATCATTGGTTTCAGTTATCATTGGTTGTCATCTGCCTCTGTTTGCCAACCCATGCTGTATCTATAAGTGCTCCAGCACCAAACACATTATCCCCTGCCTCTGTATGACAACCCATGCTGTATCTATAAGTGCTCCAGCACCAAACACATAATCCCCTGCCTCTGTATGCCAACCCATGCTGTATCTATAAGTGCTCCAGCACCAAACACATTATTCTCTGCCTCTGTATGACAACCCATGCTGTATCTAAAAGTGCTCCAGCACCAAACACATTATCCCCTGCCTCTGTTTGCCAACCCATGCTGTATCTATAAGTGCTCCAGCACCAAACACATTATCCCCTGCCTCTGTATGACAACCCATGTTGTATCTATAAGTGCTCCAGCACCAAACACATTTTCCCCTGCCTCTGTATGACAACCCATGTTGTATCTATAAGTGCTCCAGCACCAAACAAATTATTCTCTGCCTTTGTATGACAACCCATGATGTATCTATAAGTGCTCCAGCCCCAAACACATTATTCTCTGCTTCTGTATGACAACCCATGCTGTATCTATAAGTGCTCCAGCACCAAACTGATTATCCCCTGCCTCTGTATGACAACCCATGCTGTATCTATAAGTGCTCCAGCACCAAACACATTATCCCCTGCCTCTGTATGGCTGCTTTTCCTACTACAAAACTTACCCTTACTTATTACAAACAAGGACATAAGTAGATATAATACTTTATGCGCAAAATTTATATGGGGGAAAAAAAGACATGGCTTGTCGATTGGGAAGCTCACTCAACTTAAAAAATACGGGGGACTCTCACTTCCTAACATACAACTATATAACTGGATAACATTGAGCAAGTTTGGTGTAGATTGGATAACAGAGGCTAATTATGTAACATACTATGAATTAGAGTCAGAACTATCAAAACCTTTTGATTTAAAAGCCATCTTACATTATCCTTATAATAAGCTACCAAGTAATATTACTCAGAAGAGTACTTTTGCGAACATAGTAAATGCGTGGCAGAAATACCACAAGATAATGGGTTACCCTTATGAGACATCTAAACACTTCCCAATTATAGGTACTTTGGATTTTAGCCCAGGCATAGAAAATGAGGTATTCAGAAAATGGAGAGATAATGGTCTTGTCTATATGGTCCAGTTAAAAAAAGAGGGAGCACAAATAATATCTTCTTTTCAGGAATTGTCCAATTCATATAGTTTACCACCAAGAGATTTTTATGCATATCTCCAAATACGGAACTATTTTAATTAAATAACATCCCCAGAAGACTCTGATTGGAATAAACCAGAAATAGATTCAGGGATTAAATTGTACAAAGCAGGCAAACGGTCAATTTCATATTGGTACAAAACATTATTAACTAAAACAGGAATAAACCATGTGAATAAACTTAAGGATAATTTAATTCAAAATTTTCCAACAATTCTGGAGACAGAAATACAAAATAGTATAGAGCAGGCTGAAAAAGCCACTTCATTTATTAGCTGGAGAGAAACTCAAACAAAAATAATCAATAATTTCTATTTAACCCCATATAGAATAAGTAAATGGACAAAAGGGGAGAAAGCGGGTAACTGCCCTAAATGTAACAAGGAGAGAACATTGTCTTTGGCTATGTCCAAAAATTTATCAATATTGGGCTAAAATTAATTTCTGGTTAAATACATTTTTAAACATAAAACTCCAACTGACACTACATCACATTTTCTTCTTAGTGCAGAATAGAACAGAATTAGGACAACAGTGGCTGATAAACATAGCAATCCTCGCCGCATGCATACTAATTTTTAAGAGATGGAAGTCCCCTGATGCCCCTGGATTATCGGAATTCTCTAACTCTATGAAACAGCAAATGCTAATTGAATTACAAGACCTGAAACCAACTTCAGATAACAATTTAGGCATTTCTTTGCTAAATGGAAAACAGTCATTCTATCATGGCCCCGCCCTCTTCAAGTACAGTTCATCTCTCCATTGGTTAATGCACTCCCCTTTATGACCTTGATAGTAAACGGCTCCCTGCCCAATTATTGGCTTAATACCGGTCCTGAGGGGGAGGAGTGGAGGCCCCAAAATAACCTGGGACAAAGTGTCCAGTATTGATAGATAAGAGGCGATAAAATGATATTTAGTCATGATTCATCTATACTTTGTAGCACTAATACAACATTTTGTCGGTACTGATACATAGAGCTTTTAAGATACGCCATGATAAGAATGGAGGAAGTTAAGGGAAAGACAGATAGATGAGGTACAGATTGATAGAAGGCAGTTGGTTAAGTTTTTGATAACTCAATACATAAGTTCAAGTTCATGGGACATATTATTTTAAATATTGTCAGGAGTAGAGGAGATACAATTACCGACAGGAACAGGTTTATTATTAATATATCTACAGTCACAGGATGATACTATGAAGATAATAGTAAAATATTTTAAAAGCATACAGTTTATATTGTTTTGCGTAAATTGGTTTATAAATGCGCGTTGCAAACTGGGTACTGGCAGACAGCTGCCAGTACCCAAGATGGCCACCAATAAGGCAGATGGGGAGGGTTAGAGAGCTGTTTTGGGGGGGGGGATCAGGGAGGTTGGGGGCTAAGGGGGGATGCTACACCACAGCATATGTAAATATGCTAAAAAACCCCCCAAAAAAACCTTTTATTTTAGTACTTGCAGACTTTCTGCCAGTACTTAAGATGGCGGGGACAATTGTGGGTTGGGGGAGGGAAGGGAGCTGTTTGGGAGGGATCAGGGGGTCTGATGTGTCAGGTGGGAGGCTGATCTCTACACTAAAGCTAAAACTAACCCTGCAAGCTCCCTACAAACTACTTAATTAACCCCTTCACTGCTAGCCATAATACACGTGTGATGCGCAGCAGCATTTAGCGGCCTTCTAATTACCAGAAAGCAAAGCCAAAGTCATATATGTCTGCTATTTCTGAACAAAGGGGATCCCAGAGAAGCATTTACAACCATTTGTGCCATAATTGCACAAGCTGTTTGTAAATAATTTCAGTGAGAAACCTAAAATTGCGAAAAAAAGTTTTTTTTAAATTTGATCGCATTTGGCGGTGAAATGGTGGCATTAAATATACCAAAATGGGCCTAGATCAATACTTTGGGTTGTCTACTACACTACACTTAAGCTAAAATTAACTCTACAAGCTCCCTACATGCTCCCTAATTAACCCCTTCACTGCTGGGCATAAAACATGTGTGGTGTGCAGTGGCATTTAGCAGCCTTCTAATTACCAAAAAGCAACACCAAAGCCATATAAGTCTGCTATTTCTGAACAAAGGGGATCCCAGAGAAGCATTTACAACCATTTAGGCCATAATTGCATAAGTTGTTTGTAAATAATTTCTGTGAGAAACCTAAAGTTTGTGAAAAAGTGAACCATTTTTTTTTATTTGATTGCATTTGGCGGTGAAATGGTGGCATGAAATATACCAAAATGGGCCTAGATCAATACTTTGGGATGTCTTCTAAAAAAAAATATATACATGTCAAGGGATATTCAGGTATTCCTGACAGATATCAGGGTTCCAATCTAACTAGCGCTCATTTTGAAAAAAAGTGGTTTTGAAATAGCAAAGTGCTTCTTGTATTTATTTCCCTATAACTTGCAAAAAAAGCAAAGAACATGTTAACATTAGGTATTTCTAAACTCAGGACAAAATTTAGAAACTATTTAGCATGGTTGTTTTTTGTTGGTTGTAGATGTATAACAGATTTTGGGGGTCAAAGTTAGAAAAAGTTTGTTTTTTTCCATTTTTTCCTCATATTTTATAATATTTTTAATAATAAATTATAAGATATGATGAAAATAATGGTATCTTTAGAAAGTCCATTTAGTGGTGAGAAAAACGGTATATAATATGTGTGGGTACAGTAAATGAGTAAGAGGAAAATTACAGCTAAACACAAACACCACAGAAATGTAAAAATAGCCCTGGTCCTTAAGGGAAAGAAATTGAAAAATGGCCTTGGTCCTGAAGGGGTTAACAAATAAACTAGAAATTTGACTGTGAAATAATATCAGTCAGTTTCCTTCACGCGTGTGCGTTTCAGGGCCTGCCAGGGCACAGTGTCACACCAGTGCAACTCATATCTGGTGTAACAGTAGTGTACATTTAAAAAAAAAATACAATTTTGACTGTAATAGATTGAATAGCAGTTAGTTGTCTGCAAGCGTGTGTGTCAGGCCTACAGCGTCTACTCTGCGAACTTCTGCCAGTGCACAGTGCCACTCATATCTGTTGTCACAGTAGCTTGCATGCATAGTACCACTAATAGAAAAAAAAATGACAGGCAGAGGCAGGCCACCCCGCAGGGGCCGTCGTGGTGCTGTGATTCCCTTTGGCCCTAGAATAATGCCCAGTGTTCAGAGGCCACGTACCCTGAACTCGAAAAGTTCTGAGGACATAGTTGACTGGCTAACACAGGACACCGAATCTTCTACAGCTTCCGCTCGTAACCTTGACACACCATCCTCCTCCAGCTTAGCTTCAGGCACCTCTCAAGTTACCACTTGCCCGCCTGACGCCACCACCAACACTAGCACCACAGCCGCTTCACTTGATCTGTCAGAGGAGTTATTTACACATCAGTTGGAAGAAATGAGTGATGCGCAACCATTATTGCCAGAGGATGTAGATAACAGGGATATGTCTCAGTCAGGCAGCATTACACACATGGACGTACGGTGTGATGATGATGATGATGTTGTACCCGCTGCAGGAGTTTGGTCTGTCACTGTGAAGCTGGCGTAACCCTTACACTACCTGATCGATACAACATCATACCTGATGTTTTAAAGCATGTTATTCCAAACAATTTAGGAATGTTAGGTGATTTATGCCCTTTATAGATTAAAACCAGACTCTGCATCAACTATGTAATTTTCCATGGGAGTTTTTCCATGGATCCCCCTCCGGCATGCAACAGTCCAGGTGTTAGTCCCCTTGAAACAACTTTTCCATCACTATTGTGGCCAGAAAGAGTCCCTGTGGGTTTTAAAATTCGCCTGCCTATTGAAGTCTATGGCGGTTTGCCCGTTTGCGAACATTTGCGGAAAATTTTATGTTTGCGACATCACTATTCATGAAGTATAAAATACTGCATGCTGAAAGCTCCTTTACTTGTTTCAAGCGTTTGCCGCACTGAGCTGCTCAGGCAGCCCACGGCAGAACGCTGTTTTGCTGAGAGGTGACGTTTTCACCTCTTAGCAAATAGCCATGTGGGAAATCCGGTATTTACCTAGGATTTACCATCACTTTAAAGCAGCAATATGGCAACCCTATATAGGTACCAATTTAAAATGGGTCAGAAGCTGTAAAAAGCCACTCTTATTTAGTTATTTGCATACAACTGTCAATAAATAATGATGCTTTTTTGTGTTCCTGCTGTATATAGAAATGGAGCAGCTAGATGCAAATAGCTGTGTTTCATGTAAGGCTTCATTTTTCTGACTGGACTGAGATCTAGCTCATTATACTTAAACAACTTTTTTCTTTGATTTACTCACACAGATCATATACTGACTTTTTAGCCCCACACATTGGTGTTAATATGGAGGTGCTTTGTTTTTAGAGCCCTTGTAGTTAAAAAATTGAAAAACATATTTCTACCATTTCCCCTGTGTCAAACATTGATGTTCTCTAAGAGATGTTGCTTTATATAGATCCCATTATCTTATATGAGAAGCTGCTCACATGGTTCTTGAGGTTCCGCCCATGAAAATGGGTATAGACAGCACCTTTAAAGTCTATGGAGAAGTTTTATGATACCACCAGTTTATTTAATGTCAACAGCAATAGAAACTAGGAATAAGTAGCTTAAAAAAAAATTAAGTACATTTTTATGCCTGGCCATAAATCTTCCCCCTTATTTGATAACCCAAATATAAAACAAAAGAGGTCACAAGAACATATTGAATTGTTTTAGGCCTGCATCTACTTAATTTTTCACTGTTGCGTGACATGAACAATGTTGAAACAGATGTTGTGTATGCCAGGCTGCTTTTTAACAAATTGTTGAAAATGTAGGAACAAAGTTGTATAACATAAGTTTAGGAAACAATTTGACAAAAACAAGATAGAAATTAAATTGTATTAACTGTTATAATTGGCTCCCATCTGTCCCACATTTTGCAGGATTGTCACAGTTTGGGAGATCTGCCCTCTGTCACTCATGCAGATCGTATATAAATCCTAGTTTGCAGAGAACTATCAAGCTATGACCCAAGCTGTACTCTCCCCACATAGCTCCACCCTCTCCCCATCCAGTGTGACAAGACTCCACCCCCACAGGTCTCCATATCCTGGATAATCTTAAGGAAATTTTAGGAGACTACTGCAGAGCTTGGAAAACCTCATCTAGAAACTTGTGACACTAACATTCTGTCAGCAGAACTACAACACCCAGCATTCTGTGGGATGGGGGCATACATGTACATGGCTGGGATCAGGGCATAGTTGCGTCACTAGGTAATGGCTGGCCCCTCAATGTGTGCCCCCCTTCAACATTCTTTCAACAGTCTAGGACTAGTGTTTTACAGAGATAGTCTGCGCTCGAAATGTTGACATCTACCAAATCAGAACTTTTATAGCAACACTTTAAAATTGATTTTGATTTTTATGGAGTCTGCCACTGTCCAATAATAGAGTAAAAGGGGTTGAGAAAGCAGGAAGACCAGACTTTCCCCCCTTCCCTGCATATGAAAAGACCCATTACACAAACACTGGACACTTTGGGGCATGGTTAGAAGTCTGAAAATCAGCACAATGTTATTACAAAATAAGCAAAACTATACATTGCTACAAAAATACTCCCAGATGGGCTATATAAATAGATCATCTCTAAAACATTTATGCAAAGAAAAATCTAGTGTACAATTTCCCTTTAATGGAGATACTTGTTGTTACCACTAGTTTACAGAATTTACAAAAGCAATGCAAACTAGGCCAAAGAATAGTTAAAAAGTATGCCTATTGCACGTGTTTATAGTAATGCTTAGTGCACTGATTGAGTTCACTATATTGTAAAAAGGAACCTTTATTTCCAAGAGTATTTATAGATAGGTTATATTGAGGAACCCAGATTTCCCAAACCCGATATCGAGGCATCCTGCAATAACATTTATTACCCCTCCGATGCAGAGAGAGACACTCTGTGGCCCTCTCTGAACCGGACATCGATGGCCGGTATCATTGGTGGGTGGGAGGCGGGTGGGCGGCCATCGATGGCTTGGTTGAATAAGAGGGGGGTGGGATCAGGGGCGCGCACGGACTGCGGCAGGCGCGTGCACAGGGAGGGAGCGGGTGGAAACCGCTACACTACGGAAAATTTGAGTTGCAATAAGTGGGAGAGAGGGGGGGAGGGAATGCATACATATGTCATTAAAGTGATCTGGGAGGGGGTGGAAAGTTGGTGTTGGGGGGGGGAAAGCTACACTATGGAAAAAGCTAATAAAAAATAAATCTAGTAAAATCTAGTACCCAGTACCCAAGATGGCTCCCAATAAGTTAGAGGGGGAGGGTTAGAGAGCTGTTTGGGGGGGCATCAGGGAGGTTGGGGTCGAAGGGGGGATCCTACACAGCAGCATATGTAAATATGCTTAAAAAAGAAGAAAAAAAATGTACCTTTTATTTTAGAACTGGCAGACTTTCTGCCAGTACTTAAGATGGCGGGGACAATTGTGGGGTGGGGGAGGGAAGAGAGCTGTTTGGGAGGGATCAGGGTCTGATGTGTCAGGTGGGAGGCTGATCTCTACACTAAAGCTAAAATTAACCCTACAATCTCCCCAAATAACCCCTTCACTTCTCAGCTATAATACACGTGTGATGCGCAGTGGAATTTAGCGGCCTTCTAATTACCAAAAAGCAAAGCCAAAGCCATATATGTCTAATATTTCTCAACAAAGGGGATCCCACAGAAGCATTTTCAACCATTCTTGCCATAATGGCACAAGCTGTTTGTAAATAATTTCAGTGAGAAATCTAAAGTTTCTGAAAAAGTTTGTGAAAAAGTGAACAATTTTTTTTATTTGATCGCATTTGGAGGTGAAATGGTGGCATGAAATATAACAAAATGGGCCTAGATCAGTACTTTGGGTTGTCTACTACACTACACTACAGCTAAAATGAACCCTACAAGCTCCCTAATTAACCCCTTCATTGCTGAGCATAATACACGTGTGGTGCGCAGCGGCATTTAGCGGCCTTCTAATTACCAAAAAGCAACTTCAAAGCCATATATGTCTGCTATCTCTGAACAAAGGGGATCCCAGAGAAGCATTTACAACCATTTGTGCCATAATCGCACAAGCTGTTTGTAAATGATTTCAGTGAGAAACCTAAAATTGTGAAAAATGTAACGTTTTTTTTAATTTGATAGCATTTGGTAGTGAAATGGTGGCATGAAATATACTAAGATGAGCCTAGATCAATACTTGGGATTGTTTACTACACTACACTAAAGCTAAAATTAACCCTAGAATCTCCCTACATGCTCCCTAATTAACCCCTTCACTGCTGGACATAATACACGTGTGGTGCGCAGTGGCATTTAGCGGCCTTCTAATTACCAAAAAGCAATGCCAAAGCCATATATATTTGGAATTTTTTAACAAAGGGGATCCCAGAGAAGCATTTGCAACCATTTATGCCATAATTGCACAAAATGTTTGTAAATAATTTCAGTGAGAAACCTAAAGTTGTGAAAAAGTAAACGATTTTTTTTATTTGATCGCATTTGGTAGTGAAATGGTGGCATGAAATATACCAAAATGGGCCTAGATCAATACTTTTGGATGTCTTCTAAAAAAATATATACATGTCAAGAGATATTTAGGGATTCCTGAAAGATATCAATGTTCCAATGTAACTAGCGCTAATTTTGAAAAAAAGTGGTTTGGAAATAGCAAAGTGCTACTTGTATTTATTGCCCTATAACTTGCAAAAAAGCAAAGAACGTGTAAACATTGGGTATTTCTAAACTCAGGGCAAAATTTAGAAACTATTTAGCATGGGTGTTTTTTGTGGTTGTAGATGTGTAACAGATTTTGGAGATCAAAGTTAGAAAAAGTGTGTTTTTTTCCATTTTTTCCTCATATTTTATAATTTTTTTTATAGTAAATTATAAGATATGATGAAAGTAATGGTATCTTTTGAAAGTCCATTTAATGGTGAGAAAAACGGTATATAATATGTGTGGATACAGTAAATGAGTAAGAGGAAAATTACAGCTAAACACAAACACAACAGAAATGTAAAAATAGCCCTGGTCCCAAACGGACAGAAAATGGAAAAGTGCTCTGGTCACTAAAGGGTTAATATAGACGAGCTGTTGTATTTTTTAGAGCTGTGAATATTCCTACGAATGTCTTTCTTCAGCAGAAGCATCTTAAAAAACTCAACATAAGTTTACTTTTATCACTAACATTTCCTTCAGAGTGTCCATACCAAGCTGAGTTTTGTCACTGGTCAAAATGCTTTTCCTGATGGAAAATCAATGGTTTCAGTTATCATTGGTTGTCATCTGCCTCTGTTTGCCAACCCATGCTGTATCTATAAGTGCTCCAGCACCAAACACATAATCCCCTGCCTCTGTATGCCAACCCATGCTGTATCTATAAGTGCTCCAGCACCAAACACATTATCCCCTGTCTTTGTATGACAACCCATGCTGTATCTATAAGTGCTCCAGCACCAAACACATTATTCTCTGCCTCTGTATGACAACCCATGCTGTATCTAAAAGTGCTCCAGCACCAAACACATTATCCCCTGCCTCTGTTTGCCAACCCATGCTGTATCTATAAGTGCTCCAGCACCAAACACATTATCCCCTGCCTCTGTATGACAACCCATGTTGTATCTATAAGTGCTCCAGCACCAAACACATTTTCCCCTGCCTCTGTATGACAACCCATGTTGTATCTATAAGTGCTCCAGCACCAAACAAATTATTCTCTGCCTTTGTATGACAACCCATGATGTATCTATAAGTGCTCCAGCCCCAAACACATTATTCTCTGCTTCTGTATGACAACCCATGTTGTATCTATAAGTGCTCCAGCACCAAACAAATTATTCTCTGCCTTTGTATGACAACCCATGATGTATCTATAAGTGCTCCAGCACCAAACACATTTTCCCCTGCCTCTGTATGACAACCCATGTTGTATCTATAAGTGCTCCAGCACCAAACAAATTATTCTCTGCCTTTGTATGACAACCCATGATGTATCTATAAGTGCTCCAGCCCCAAACACATTATTCTCTGCTTCTGTATGACAACCCATGCTGTATCTATAAGTGCTCCAGCACCAAACACATTATCCCCTGCCTCTGTTTGCCAACCCATGCTGTATCTATAAGTGCTCCAGCACCAAACACATTATCCCCTGCCTCTGTATGACAACCCATGTTGTATCTATAAGTGCTCCAGCACCAAACACATTTTCCCCTGCCTCTGTATGACAACCCATGTTGTATCTATAAGTGCTCCAGCACCAAACAAATTATTCTCTGCCTTTGTATGACAACCCATGATGTATCTATAAGTGCTCCAGCACCAAACACATTTTCCCCTGCCTCTGTATGACAACCCATGTTGTATCTATAAGTGCTCCAGCACCAAACAAATTATTCTCTGCCTTTGTATGACAACCCATGATGTATCTATAAGTGCTCCAGCCCCAAACACATTATTCTCTGCTTCTGTATGACAACCCATGCTGTATCTATAAGTGCTCCAGCACCAAACTGATTATCCCCTGCCTCTGTATGACAACCCATGCTGTATCTATAAGTGCTCCAGCACCAAACACATTATCCCCTGCCTCTGTATGACAACCCATGCTGTATCTATAAGTGCACCAGCCCCAAACACATTATCCCCTGCCTCTGTATGACAACCCATGCTGTATCTATAAGTGCTCCAGCACCAAACACATTATCCCCTGCCTCTGTATGACAACCCATGCTGTATCTATAAGTGCTCCAGCACCAAACACATTATCCCCTGCCTCTGTATGCCAACCCATGTTGTATCTATAAGTGCTCTAGCCCCAAACACATTATCCCCTGCCTCTGTATGACAACCCATGCTGTATCTATATGTGCACCAGCACCAAACACATTATTCTCTGCCTCTGTATGACAACCCATGCTGTATCTATAAGTGCACCAGCACCAAACACATTATTCTCTGCCTCTGTATGACAACCCATGCTGTATCTATAAGTGCTCCAGCACCAAACACATTATCCCCTGCCTCTGTATGACAACCCATGCTGTATCTATAAGTGCTCCAGCACCAAACACATTATCCCCTGCCTCTGTATGACAACCCATGCTGTATCTATAAGCGCTCTAGCCCCAAACACATTATCCCCTGCCTCTTTATGACAACCCATGCTGTATCTATAAGTGCTCCAGCCCCAAACACATTATTCTCTGCCTCTGTATGACAACCCATGCTGTATCTATAAGTGCTCCAGCACCAAACACATTATCCCCTGCCTCTGTATGACAACCCATGCTGTATCTATAAGTGCTCCAGCACCAAACACATCATCCCCTGCCTCTGTATGACAACCCATGCTTTATCTATAAGTGCTCCAGCACCAAACACATTATCCCCTGCCTCTGTATGACAACCCATGCTGTATCTATAAGTGCTCCAGCATCAAACACATTATCCCCTGCCTCTGTATGACAACCCATACTGTATCTATAAGTGCACCAGCACCAAACACATCATCCCCTGCCTCTGTATGACAACCCATGCTGTATCTATAAGTGCACCAGCACCAAACACATTATTCTCTGCCTCTGTATGACAACCCATGCTGTATCTATAAGTGCTCCAGCACCAAACACATTATTCTCTGCCTCTGTATGACAACCCATGCTGTAGCTGTAAGTGCACCAGCACCAAACACATTATTCTCTGCCTCTGTATGACAACCCATGCTGTATCTATAAGTGCTCCAGCACCAAACACATTATTCTCTGCCTCTGTATGACAACCCATGCTGTATCTTTAAGTGCTCCAGCACCAAACACATTATCCCCTGCCTCTGTATGACAACCCATGTTGTATCTATAAGTGCACCAGCACCAAACACATCATCCCCTGCCTCTGTATGACAACCCATGCTGTATCTATAAGTGCACCAGCACCAAACACATCATCCCCTGCCTCTGTATGACAACCCATGCTGTATCTATAAGTGCACCAGCACCAAACACATTATTCTCTGCCTCTGTATGACAACCCATGCTGTATCTATAAGTGCTCCAGCACCAAACACATTATCCTTTGCCTCTGTATGACAACCCATGCTGTATCTATAAGTGCTCCAGCACCAAACACATTATTCTCTGCCTCTGTATGACAACCCATGCTGTATCTATAAGTGCTCCAGCCCCAAACACATTATTCTCTGCCTCTGTATGACAACCCATGCTGTAGCTGTAAGTGCTCCAGCACCAAACACATTATCCCCTGCCTCTGTATGACAACCCATGCTGTATCTATAAGTGCTCCAGCACCAAACACATTATCCCCTGCCTCTGTATGCCAACCCATGTTGTATCTATAAGTGCTCTAGCCCCAAGCACATTATCCCCTGCCTCTTTATGACAACCCATGCTGTATCTATAAGTGATCCAGCCCCAAACACATTATCCCCTGTCTCTGTATGACAACCCATGCTGTATCTATAAGTGCTCCAGCACCAAACACATTATTCTCTGCCTCTGTATGACAACCCATGCTGTAGCTGTAAGTGCACCAGCACCAAACACATTATTCTCTGCCTCTGTATGACAAGCCATGCTGTATCTATAAGTGCTCCAGCACCAAACACATTATTCTCTGCCTCTGTATGACAACCCATGCTGTATCTTTAAGTGCTCCAGCACCAAACACATTATCCCCTGCCTCTGTATGACAACCCATGTTGTATCTATAAGTGCACCAGCACCAAACACATCATCCCCTACCTCTGTATGACAACCCATGCTGTATCTATAAGTGCACCAGCACCAAACACATCATCCCCTGCCTCTGTATGACAACCCATGCTGTATCTATAAGTGCACCAGCACCAAACACATTATTCTCTGCCTCTGTATGACAACCCATGCTGTATCTATAAGTGCCCCAGCACCAAACACATTATCCTTTGCCTCTGTATGACAACCCATGCTGTATCTATAAGTGCTCCAGCATCAAACACATTATTCTCTGCCTCTGTATGACAACCCATGCTGTATCTATAAGTGCTCCAGCACCAAACACATTATTCCCTGCCTCTGTATGACAACCCATGCTGTATCTATAAGTGCTCCAGCACCAAACACATTATTCTCTGCCTCTGTATGACAACCCATGCTGTATCTATAAGTGCTCCAGCCCCAAACACATTATTCACTGTCTCTGTATGACAACCCATGCTGTATCTATAAATGCTCCAGCACCAAACACATTATTCTCTGCCTCTGTATGACAACCCATGCTGTATCTATAAGTGCTCCAGCACCAAACACATTATCCCCTGCCTCTGTATGACAACCCATGCTGTATCTATAAGTGCTCCAGCACCAAACACATTATTCTCTGCATCTGTATGACAACCCATGCTGTATCTATAAGTGCACCAGCACCAAACACATTATCCCCTGCCTCTGTATGACAACCCATGCTGTATCTATAAGTGCTCCAGCACCAAACACATTATTCTCTGCCTCTGTATGACAACCCATGCTGTATCTATAAGTGCTCCAGCATCAAACACATTATTCTCTGCCTCTGTATGACAACTCATGCTGTATCTATAAGTGCTCCAGCACCAAACACATTATTCTCTGCCTCTGTATGAAAACCCATGCTGTAGCTGTAAGTGCACCAGCACCAAACACATTATTCTCTGCCTCTGTATGACAACCCATGTTGTATCTATAAGTGCACCAGCACCAAACACTTTATTCTCTGCCTCTGTATGACAACCCATGCTGTATCTTTAAGTGCTCCAGCACCAAACACATTATTCTCTGCCTCTGTATGACAACCCATGTTGTATCTATAAGTGCAGCAGCACCAAACACATTATTCTCTGCCTCTGTATGACAACCCATGCTGTATCTATAAGTGCTCCAGCATCAAACACATTATTCTCTGCATCTGTATGACAACCCATGCTGTATCTATAAGTGCACCAGCACCAAACACATTATCCCCTGCCTCTGTATGACAACCCATGCTGTATCTATAAGTGCTCCAGCACCAAACACATTATTCTCTGCCTCTGTATGACAACCCATGCTGTAGCTGTAAGTGCACCAGCACCAAACACATTATTCTCTGCCTCTGTATGACAAGCCATGCTGTATCTATAAGTGCTCCAGCACCAAACACATTATTCTCTGCCTCTGTATGACAACCCATGCTGTATCTTTAAGTGCTCCAGCACCAAACACATTATCCCCTGCCTCTGTATGACAACCCATGTTGTATCTATAAGTGCACCAGCACCAAACACATCATCCCCTACCTCTGTATGACAACCCATGCTGTATCTATAAGTGCACCAGCACCAAACACATCATCCCCTGCCTCTGTATGACAACCCATGCTGTATCTATAAGTGCACCAGCACCAAACACATTATTCTCTGCCTCTGTATGACAACCCATGCTGTATCTATAAGTGTCCCAGCACCAAACACATTATCCTTTGCCTCTGTATGACAACCCATGCTGTATCTATAAGTGCTCCAGCATCAAACACATTATTCTCTGCCTCTGTATGACAACCCATGCTGTATCTATAAGTGCTCCAGCACCAAACACATTATTCCCTGCCTCTGTATGACAACCCATGCTGTATCTATAAGTGCTCCAGCACCAAACACATTATTCTCTGCCTCTGTATGACAACCCATGCTGTATCTATAAGTGCTCCAGCCCCAAACACATTATTCACTGTCTCTGTATGACAACCCATGCTGTATCTATAAATGCTCCAGCACCAAACACATTATTCTCTGCCTCTGTATGACAACCCATGCTGTATCTATAAGTGCTCCAGCACCAAACACATTATCCCCTGCCTCTGTATGACAACCCATGCTGTATCTATAAGTGCTCCAGCATCAAACACATTATTCTCTGCATCTGTATGACAACCCATGCTGTATCTATAAGTGCACCAGCACCAAACACATTATCCCCTGCCTCTGTATGCCAACCCATGCTGTATCTATAAGTGCTCCAGCACCAAACACATTATTCTCTGCCTCTGTATGACAACCCATGCTGTATCTATAAGTGCTCCAGCATCAAACACATTATTCTCTGCCTCTGTATGACAACTCATGCTGTATCTATAAGTGCTCCAGCACCAAACACATTATTCTCTGCCTCTGTATGAAAACCCATGCTGTAGCTGTAAGTGCACCAGCACCAAACACATTATTCTCTGCCTCTGTATGACAACCCATGTTGTATCTATAAGTGCACCAGCACCAAACACATTATTCTCTGCCTCTGTATGACAACCCATGCTGTATCTTTAAGTGCTCCAGCACCAAACACATTATTCTCTGCCTCTGTATGACAACCCATGTTGTATCTATAAGTGCACCAGCACCAAACACATTATTCTCTGCCTCTGTATGACAACCCATGCTGTATCTATAAGTGCTCCAGCATCAAACACATTATTCTCTGCATCTGTATGACAACCCATGCTGTATCTATAAGTGCACCAGCACCAAACACATTATCCCCTGCCTCTGTATGACAACCCATGCTGTATCTATAAGTGCTCCAGCACCAAACACATTATTCTCTGCCTCTGTATGACAACCCATGCTGTATCTATAAGTGCTCCAGCATCAAACACATTATTCTCTGCCTCTGTATGACAACTCATGCTGTATCTATAAGTGCTCCAGCACCAAACACATTATTCTCTGCCTCTGTATGAAAACCCATGCTGTAGCTGTAAGTGCACCAGCACCAAACACATTATTCTCTGCCTCTGTATGACAACCCATGTTGTATCTATAAGTGCACCAGCACCAAACACATTATTCTCTGCCTCTGTATGACAACCCATGTTGTATCTATAAGTGCTCGCCACCTCTGAGGTGTTGGACAGCAATCATCCTGATCGGATACGATCAGGATGACTGACACCATCTGCTAGCGGCCGATTCGCTGTGAATGTGCAGGGGGCAGCATTGCACAAGCATTTATCGATGTCAGACGGACATGATTGGCTACAACGGATCATGTTTGCCTGACATTTGATAAATCTACCTCATAGTGTGTGGCATCCTACCTCAATGTTTTACGAGTTTCATTAAAAGTTATGTTTTACTTTTGGTGCTTTTGATGTGTGGCTGCTTTCCTTGTTGTTTTGTACTATGCTTGTGGTGTACTCGGCTACTTGCAGCACGCACCCCCACAGCTGTATCAGTGATCGGAATCCTCTCCCTGTTTCCTGTGACGTCTGAAGCAAGCGCAAGGGATCTGCAGCAGCGAGTGTGTGTCGTCATGAAATGCACGTTTCATTTTTTAACTTTCTAACCCTTTAAACAAATTTCCAATTTACTCATGTTACAACATTTGCATTGTTTCTCTGTTGAAGAGATTAAACCTAGGTAGGCTCATAGGAGCTCAGTAGCGTGCAAGTGTCTGTAGCACTCAATGGCAGCAGTGTTTGCAGCAAGGTTTATAGCAATATTATACTTTGTTACAAACATTGCTACCATTGAATGCTACAGACACCTGCATGCTCCTGAGCTCCTGTGAGCCTACTATGTTTACCCTTCAACAAAGATTATAAGAGAACAAGGCAAATCTGTTAACAGAAGTAAAATTGCATGCTTTATCTAAACCATAACAAGTTTATATTTGACTTTGCTGTTCCTTTAACTTTTTAGTACCATCAACACCATGAGAAATATCATTCTTTGTTAAAATTAACTGTAAATAAAATGTCATAGATCTAAAGCATAATGGAAGGTAGCAAAATGAACAATGGAGTCAAAAAGGTTGAGAATAATGATTGTAAGGCACTAAACTGAATATGAGGTCAGGTCATGGACTGAAAGCACAGTCTGAATGGGTCAAGTGCTCCTTACTTGCTTCTAAATGTAATATTTCCATTGCTGTTTTAGAGACAAGTGCTACAAAAGCCTTTTTAGCCTGATTATTCCTAACTCGTTCATACCGGTCAAAATATTCTCAGTGAATATAAGAGTGCATTAAATTTGGGAGAAAAAAAAAAAAGTCATATTGTGGTTTAGTCCAATCTTTTTAGTTTTTTAATCAATATCCAACCAACAGGAACAGCCATTTGTCTGTTTTCTTTAGCAGAGTGATCACAATCAAACACAGGCAACCTTGATAAATGCAACAAGATATGAACTCTTTTCCCCCAATGGCACCCTGAACTACTTGGATCCTGATCCCTAAAATCCCTTTTGGGTTAATGTCCATGTGTGTGTTTTGCATTTGGATAGAGTGGTGTTTTATGATATGTTAATCTGAATGCCATTTGTATATGAACATGAGTATTCTGAGCATGTTTGCTCAGTGTTTTAATATTTTAAAAGTATTTGTTTAAAATTAATTGAGAAAACATTGTTTTCTGTTTTTTGTTCGTTTTTTTTGTTTGTGAGATTTTCATCTAAAATCAAGAAGAATACTGCAGGAATTTAATATCAGTAAGAAGAATGTCAGCGTAACTTATTTTAACTTCTGTAACAGAACTTAAAAGGACAGGCAACACAAAATCTTGAATGACTTATTTCTATATAGTTGTTAATGTTCTTTTAATCCTCCTATAACCCACTGTATGTTTATATATATATATATATATATATATATATATATATCTTACTTACTTTGCATCCTCCGGACGATTTGACATGGCCTCCATACCCTTCCTTTTCATGATGTAATCCTCACTGAAGGCTTTGTTGAGAGGAATGGTCTCTGTGTTGAGCAAGAGATTTCTTGCTCTTGCACAGTACCTTGCGCATTTATATCAGCAAGGGGGGCTTTTAAAACCTGGAACAAAAGACTTCCTCTCAGTTGTATAGCTGAGCTTCAGTAAACAGGTCCGCCGCATATAAACACCACTATACGATTGAGAGGAAGTCTTTCGTTCTGGGTTTTAAAAGGTGATAGGGAGGGGAGTCACCTACTAAGGCACAATGGCATCAGATCCTCTCCATGCTTGTGACACCAAATGCAGCTCCCTTCCCCTTTCAGCAACAATGTCACTAATACTAGATCTCAAGCACAGTAGAGGTGGATCATGACCGGTCACGGAGATGGAGGGAGGGATGATAAGAGCGACACATAGGTTTCGGATTATAAAAAAAAAATACTACTCTGTACTTCCTCTGAATAAGTCTCAATAGCTTTTTAAATCTTGCACAACAGTCAGGCATTGTTGTTCATTTGTGCCCTTTAGATAACATTGTGCTTACTCCCGAGGAGAAAGATAATGATTATACAAGAACCAGCACTGATTAGCTACAATGCAACTTTGTAAAAAGCACTAAGATAAAGGGCACTCTGCACAGGCTTAGTAGGAAAAAGTATATTAAAATAACAGTGTTTTATGCAAAACTGTGGAATGGGTAATAAAAGGAATTATCTATCTTTTTAAAAAATAACAGTTTTCAAGTAGACTGTCCCTTTAAGAAAGTAAGGGGAAAAGTTTGGACAAGCATAGTTGCTTTCTAGACATAAGAAAAAGCCAATGTCTAAATTAATACTGGAAAATAAAACCACATAGAAACATAGGCATCATAGATAGTCTAATATTTGTTTCTAATCTGATGTTAAATTGTAGGTTCCTAAATTCCTCACTCATTTGTAGGACAAATGATCTCTCAGCCTGTTATCTTGCCTAGAGCAGTTATTGTTCACATAATGCATCGGTTCTTCTTGTATAATTTGCTGCTATAGTTTTCACAGCTTAACTTGCATATGTGTAAGCTAAGATCTGGGCTAACTCATGCAGAGATATTACAAAACGAAGACCCACACTTTTATTCCTAACTATAATGTTTTACTGCCTAGTTCAAGTGTAGATTATGTTTGCAATACCTATTAACAAGCAGGGTAACGTATTAGAACACATATGGGAAAAGGGGTGTGTTGTCTTATAAATAGGTGATTTCATTTCTAAAAGATCAGTGAATTGATTATCTTGGATATATTTCCAATGACACCTTGCAGTTGTTTATCTTTTGTAGAGAGGGCACAATCTACTGGACGTCTCTCTCTCTCTCTCTCTCTCTCTTTTTTTAATTGCCTGATGATGCAAAGCTCTCAGAATACAATATAATGCTCAAAAAAAGACCCCAAAATGTTGTGTGATTTTTCTCTATGCTAGAGACTTTTTGATCGTTAGGCACTAAAAGTTGTAAAATTTATACAGAGTTTTTATGCATTAATTGTGAATTTAGTTGTATTCTTTTAAGATATAACTAGAAGTTAAACATAACCCAAATATAACCCACATTTTTAAACATTAACTTTTATTTCCAGATACGCTTCAATATTTTTTAAACATTAACTTTTGTTTGAACTCAGATAATGGGAACCAAATCTACTTTTTTATTTTGGATGGTCAAATTGTAAGTTCTAATCACACATTTCCTGTGCATTATCATAGTTACTGAGAGTGAGTATTGGAATGTTGACATATATGTTAGGAATGTTTAAAGACAGGCCATTTCCCACACAAATTTACAACGTACACATACGTTTATTCAACATGTGACAAACTGAAAACAGTGTTTACTAATCTTTATTACAATTATCATTCATTTATAAACTGTCTGCAGGTTATGCAGGAACGAACAGAGGTAACACATTAAGTACAGTATTAAATTTCATATCATTACAGTAGAGGAATTGACATTTCACTCGTTTTCTTCAAAAACGTACCTTTTAATCCTGACAGCCGCTGCAGCGCTTCCTCCTCCCTCTTCGCAAATCCGGCTTCCTCCAATCACAGCGTTGCCTCAGGCCATGATTCCCCCGGGGGGAAGCCGTGATTGGAGGAAGACGGATTCGTCATTTCTGACGTATGAAGAGGCTTCTGACGGCCGGGGGAATCGCTGGAGCGGCTGTCAGGATTAAAAGGTAAGTTTTTGAAGAAAACAAGTGAAATATCAATTTTGATGAATTAAAGTGCCCTTGTTTTTAATAGGATTATTAAAAACTGGGCACTAATTCATAAAAATTGACCTTCACTTTAAGGTATGGAATTGCTTAAATGGAAAAACACAAATTGTAGGCTGCGTAATAATGTACCTTTATATCTGGGAATTTGGCTATGAATAATGCAGCTTTATTTTGTCAAATTATTTTATTATTTTATGTTTTCCCTTTTCAATGATTTCGATGTTCTCAGAACAAAAGAACCCTTGCTAACCAATCACAAACTAATACACAGATTTACCATGAACTCTGTTTACACATGTGACCGCTTCTACTCTCTTAAAGGAATAGGAAACACAAACATTTTCTTTTGTGATTCAGATAGAACATACCATTTAAAAAAAAGGTTACAATTTACTTGTATTATCAAATTTGCTTTGTTCCCATGATATTCTGTGTTAAAAAGATACCTAGGTAGGCATCTGGAGCACTACAAGGCAGGGAATCGTGCTGTCATCTAATGCTCTAACAAATAGATAACATTCTTGCAAAACTGCTGCCATATAGTGCTCCAGAAATGGGCTGGCTCCTAAGCATACGTTGCTGTTTTTCAACATAAAATACCAAGAAAATGAAGAAAAATCAATAACGTAAGTAAAGTATCTGAATCATGAAAGAAAAATATTGGATTTCATATCCCTTTCAGGTGGTTGAGCACCGACTCAGCTAAGTTACTTAGTAATAATATATTTAATAGGTATTTGGACAAATAGACATATTTTTTTTTAATCTCCATCTAATAGCTAAATATAAATTTATATATACATAATATTCACACCTAACTATCAAGTATGCCCACTGCTATTGCAATGAATGTTTTCCCTATCATAATTGTTGATGCAAAACAGATAATCAATGTTAAAGGGACAGTCAACACCAGAATTGTTGTTGTTTAAAAAGATAGATAATCCCTTTATTATCCATTCCCCAGTTTTGCATAACCAACACAGTTATAATTATACACGTTTTACCACTGTGATTACCTTGTATCTAAGCCTCTGCAAACTGCCCCCTTATTTCAGTTATTTTGACAGACTTGCATTTTAGCCAATCAGTGCTGACTCCTAGGTAAATTCACGTGCGCAAACTCAATGTTATCTATATGACAAACATGAACTAACGCCCTTTAATGTTGAAAAACTGTCAAAATGCATTCAGATTAGAGGCAGCCTTCAAGATCTAAGAAATTAGCAAATGAGCCTACCTAGGTTTAGCTTTCAACTAAGAATACCCATTTTAATCATGAAAGATTATTTTTGACTTGACTGTCACTGTAAGGGACAGATTACGAGTAGAGTGCACATTAACACTTTAGCTTGAGCGTTAATTGCGCTAGAAGCTTTTAGCATTTGTCGGATTACGCTCATATTACGGGTTGAAATTATTTTTTGGTGAAATATATATCTATACCTATATATATATATACACATGATTATACATAGGTATCGATATATACAGATATATATAGGAATATCTATTTAGAAATACATAGAACATATTCTGCTATGTGCAGAACATTGGAATGTGAAATATTTGCACTAAATACATAGTTAAAGTCTTTATTAGAAATGAATATTGCATAAATATGTTTTAACATGTTTTCATTTACTTAAAGTGAAAGTCAACCATAGCGTTTGAAACGCTAGGGTTGACTGTTGAAACAAATAAAGGGCACTTTCATTCATGAAGTATAAGATACTTCATGCAGAAAGTGCCTTTATTTGTTTCAACCGTTCGCTGTTCTTAGCTGCTACGGCAGCCCACGGGCAAAAAAATTTTTTTGCTAAGAGGTGACGTTTTCACCTCTTAGCCAATAGCCGTGCAGTAAATTCGGTTTGACCCCCATGGATTTATATATACACATATAAATACATATGTACACATATATAGACATATAAATGCATACATATACATCTTAAGACATGTATATGTCTATATCTCAATGTTAAAGCCCTTTGCCTGCCTTTTTTTCCGAACAACTGAGATCTCATATCTTTGAGCCTTTCTAACTTTTTTGTGCAATATTTTTTCTTATTAGTTTTTATTAGATGGTGTTATTATGATTGTAACTATGTAACATGTAATATATGTAATGTATTTTTGATATGTTTTGTGCAACTTCACAAGGTAATGAGGTAATCATTGTAGCATAAATCGCAATAGCGCTCAAGAGATCACGTTTAATTTTAACTTAAACCCCTGATTGCGTTGGTGCAAACGTTTGAGCTCCACTAGCAATCTGTCCTAAAATGGGTACAGATAAGGTGGTGGTACAATGGCTCACAGAAAATTGGCTAAAAGTATTAACCCAAGCCTCCCTGGGAGAAAGGGGAACAAGTACAATTTTCAGATGTATTTTACAGCAAATGGAAGCAAAATAAATACTGAGGGGCAGATTTATCAAGCTCTGTTTAGAGCTTGATGCCCCTGTTTCTGCAGAAACAGAAGTTATGAAGCAGCGGTCTAAAGACCACTGCTCCATAACTTGTCCGCCTGCTCTGAGGCTGCGGACAGAAATCAACTCGATCGAATACGATCGGGTTGATTGACACCCCCTGCTAACTGCCGAGAATCTGCAGGGGGCGGCATTGCACCAGCAGTTCACAAGAACTGCTGGTGCAATGATAAATACCGACAGTGTATGCTGTCGGTATTTATCGATGTGCAGCAGACATGATACCCTACATCGCATCATGTCCACTCGCACGATGATAAATCTACCTCTACATTTATAATGCAATAATATTTCACTTTTAATAATGAAATCATTTATGTTGTTGAAATGTCGAGTTTAATGATGCTTTAAACTTTCAAAATTAACAAAGTATACAATAAAAAAAGCTTTCCAGTATACCAATTTATCTTGGTATCCTTTGTTAAAACTTAGCTAATTTATTTAAGGGCATATTGAGGTAGGCTCAGGACACTAGAACACTGTATAGCAGCAGTGTTTCTAACTATGTCTCTAACAAATTTTTTTTTTAACAATTATGTTACTAAAAATGTTATACATAAAGTGCTAAAGTCGTGTGCACACTCCTGACCTTACCTCAGTATGCTCTCCTGGAAAAGTCTTACATTTCATTAAACAATACCAAGAGGAAGAGGTACGTTTTATAACAGAAGCACATTGGAAAGTGTTTTAGTTGTGCACTCTATCTGAAAGTTTAATTTGGGTTACTATGCCCCTTTAATATTAGTTTTCTTGCAGCATGATGAACACAAGGGCCAAGCAAACATCAAGAGCTGCCAAAATGTTCTAGTCTTGTAAAATTAAATATTTTATTCACAACCTAAACACTTAGAGGAAAAACTCCCAAACATATCATTTTAAGGAGCACGATACTGGGGAAAATAAAGAGATTCACCTAAAATGAACTCATTATATTTCCTGTCTCCAACGTCTCTGTATTTTTATGGTTTTAATATTTTTTTTATCAAGACCATAAAAGTTAAGAAATTCCCTAAATATATTTCTGCACTAAAGATTACATTAAAATAATCATCCAAAATAACTTTATTTGTTTATGCACCAACTTTATTCTCTTTAGCTAACATTTCTGCCTGTTCAGTTTGGCATGGGCCTATATATAGAGCTGTGTGACAGATTGGCCCTTACTTTATAATAAGTGACCTTGACATCTGGCTCTCTTACATGCACATACAAGGAATCAGACTGCTGTCATTGTGCTATTGAAACTAAAGTACTTCACTTATCTGAAATAGTATTTGGCTTTAACCTCTTAAAAGCCACAGACATGTGATTTGATACATCATAGTGTTTCCATGAGAAAAGAATTAAGCTGAACATACAGGTTGTTATTATTTATAAAATGATGCAAGTTGTACTAGTAATCTCTAGAAAATAGGTAGATTGTGCAATCTAAAAAAGTATCTATTTGTCTGTATTAAAGTTACTAGGCTTGTTTCTACCATCTGGTCCCTGTTGATGCTGTAAATAGCCACTAACATACTAGCTATTGATATGTGTCAATGTTTATTCACATGTGCTGTAGACCACACACAACTGATGCCTGATGTAGCCAACATCTTCTAAATAGCAATCATGTAAATATGGTTTATGACAGAAAATATGAGTACAGTTATACATATTTTCAATTTCCAAACTTTACATTTTTAAATATTATCTCTCAATCAATGTTCTATTTTTTGTTTATAAAGTGTTACTCAGTTTGGTCTTTCCACCCATCCAATAAATATTGAAGGGACATGAAACCCAAAATTTTCCTTTTATGATTCAGATAGAGGATACATTTTTTAAACGACTGTCCAATTAATTTATTTTATACATTTTGCTTCATTTTCCTGGTACAGTATCTGTTATTGAAAGAGCAGAAATAAACTACTGGGGGCTAACTGAACACATTGGTAAGCCAATAGCAAGATGCATATATGTGCAGCCACCAATCAGAAGCTTCCTTCCATTTTCTGAGCCTTCCTAGGTATGCTTTTCAACAAAGGATACCAAGTGAACTAAGCTAATTAGATAAGGGATAAAAATTGGAAGGTTGTTTACATTTATATGCTCTATCTGAATCCTGAAAGAAAAAAAAGTGTTTCATGTCTCTTTAATTTACAACTAATGTAGTAGCTAGTAATGTAAAGAAAAAAAAAGCATGAATGAGATTAAGAAATGTTTATTCAGTCTATGTTATATGCACTGCAGCCACTGCTAATGCATGATGAACAAAGTCTGGGATTGTATTTCAGTTCCCCAACAAAAATGCAGATTATCTTTACAAATCTGTTATAATACAATTCCATAGCCATTGAAAGTGAGTTAGCGAAAGGAATTGATTTCGATGAAGTGATTTAAAAATTTGCAGCTTTGAAGGCCAGGAAAGATTTAGCCGAGATGTTCACTAAATGAGTGTGTATTTTTTGTTTATTTGTATGGAATTATTTCATAATTTCATATTTTCATTATTTCAGTAAAGTTTAAAATAAAGATAATTGTGTACAACTTTTAACTTCGAATTCTATTATTTTCATATAATGTTATTTAAAGGTGTAATTTTAATTTTGCTAATTGTCAATGTCCCTACTATAGCCATTACATTCAGTGTTATATGGGAGATACGATTTATAAGTAACATAAGTTAAAAAAATAAAAACCTTACTGGGAGGGACACACACACCATCATCTACCGCAACACCAACCATAGTGACGACAATGAGTGGACGCTTCAAGGAGCATAGAATACTCAAACTCACAGAGCAGGACTGCTGAGTGCTGAAATGCATAGCGTCTATAAATCCCCTATCAACTGTTGTATCGCTCTCTACAGAGTTAGAAACTGCCTCTGGAAGCAACATCATGCAATGGGTTTCCATGGCTTAGCAGCTGTACACAAGCCTCACATCAACATGCACAATGTCAAGTGTCAGCTGGAGTGGTGGACTCTGGGGCAGTGGAAACGTGTTTTCTGTAGTGATGAATCATGCTTCACTAATTGGCAGTTGGATGGAGGAACCTGGGTACAAAGATATTTTGGACATTTTGGGGCTTCAAACTTGTGGCAACCATTTGGGGAAGGCCCTTTCATGTTGCAGCATGACTGTGCCCATGTACACCAAGTGATGTCCATGAAGACATGGTTTGTCAAGTTTGGTGTGGAGGAACTCAAGTAAACAATACAAGTCCTCCAGCTGTTGTATATAAAAACAGACCTTTATTAACTCCACATAGGGTCCACAAACACTCAGCTATTGTGAAGTTAATAAAGCTCTCTTTTTATATACGGCAGTTGGAGGAATTGTATTGTTTAAAATTGTGCTTTTGGGTTTAGTCAGCCTCTCCCGAGCCCTGCTGCTCTATAGTGCAGTTTCCAGACTATTGTCGATGTTTCTGTTTATGGAGGAACTCAAGTGGCTTATACAGAGCCCTGACCTCAACCCCACTTAACACATTTGGGACTGAATTGGAACACCAATTGCATGCTAGACCTTATCGTTCAACATCAGTGCCTGACCTCACAAATGTTTTTTTGCTTGAATTTGCACAGACACACTCCAAATACTTGTGGAAGAAGCCTTCCCAGAAGTGTGGCCACAAAGAGTTTTGGATTGGAATGTCCAACAAGCTCATATAGGTGTGAAGGTCAAGTTCCTTCACCATATAGCATAGATTCACATTCTTATGTTCAGTGTAGAGCAGAGCTCAGACTGAAATCTGCAACCCTCAAGTATTGTTAATGGGGCATTCAAAATTGTGAGATTATTATTTTATCATTTATAACTGTCCTCAGCAACATACATAAAATAATGGGCCTTTAAATCTCAGTGAAACCTAAGTTACAATATGGCTGTGCCTATTACGTTATGTAGACTAAAACATTGCAATTATTTCTTCAATATTTATTTGTTTAGAATACATCATTATATTGAACATGTATATGTTGTTTAACGTCCCTTTAACAGTCGCCATTTTTATACTTTAGCACAGGCAACATAATCACAATGGCTCACTGGTCAACCACCTGTGTTCAAGCAGAGTTATCCTTCAGTTATGGCTTTTTATAGACCTAAACAAGAACAGAAAAACCCCGACCGGCTCAATCTTCATGCAAACAGTTTATTCCACAAGTTAAAAAAGCACACAGCGTGGGTGACAGCATACAAATACAAGCAATACAGCCGGACTCCCAATCTGACGCATTTCAGGAATGACCCGTACTGATAGATTTTATAGACCTGCCATGAGCAGGTGTCATCCAGGGACTGCATTCAGCCCTTTGAGGCTTTCCATATAGCCCTAACCTTTCCTCAAAAACAGGAAAGAAGGAGGGGCGGAGCCAGCTGTTAACATGGCCGGACGTGTTTTTATGAAGCTTCTGGCTTTCCATTATGAATACAAAGCCTAACTTATGCATGATGTGCCTAAGCTTCTTATAATCTAATGTTCTCACATCTAACGCAACTGCCAGCTATCCCAAGCCACGGGAGATGAGGTGAACACTGCATTGAGGATATTATTCTGATCTTACCTTCTCAGATACGCTACGTGAAGCCTGGCCTAAAGCGGGGACATAGAAAACATGGCTGCACTTCTCCTAAGTCAAATAAAGGACTTGCTAGAGCATCATAATCAAACCTTACTAGATGCAATTGAAGAGGCTTTCACCCCTATTTCTACGCATACCGCCTTCTTATCTACCCTAGCTCTACATGAGGAGGACTGTAGCGTTACAGAGAAAACAGCGAATCCCCGACAGGCGCCATTTTTACTAATAGGACCTACGCAGCATGCATTGGGCTGCGATACAGAGGTGGCATCCCACCATCCCTGAGGAAAAATGGGAACCAAAGGCTGCGTTAAGTGGCTTGCGCTTGGACATACCTAGTGATAGGCATGGAGTAACATCACAGGTAAACATACTTCAGTGCGCTAACGCTTGGCTGTGGGTGCAGGAATCGCGCCCGAATTCTGGCTACCAGGTACCTTACCGGCACTCCTTCAAACTGAATGGATTGTCCGGAGCGGACACTATACAGCTAGCAGAACTCAGGGCCTGGGATTTACATCTATGCTGCGACTACCGCAACTTAACTACTGAAGGGAATGGCGCAATTGTTCCTGATAGGGTCCCTGCTGGAGATTTACAAGCATGGCCACACTTGCAGCGCTCATCTAGCTGTCTCTATGCAGCAGGCATTGGGTAAAGTAATAGTGTCTACCATAGTAAGCTGGAGACAAACTCTCTGAACATTCCAGACTTTCCTTCGTCGAACTTTGTGGCATAAGCCTTATGTTATTAATGCACTATATATCTTGACATCTAAGCTCATTGTCGGTGCTGTTGTTATAGTTTCAAATGTCTTTATGTTTGCTGAAAACCTTGCAAGCCCTAGTGACTGTTTGAGCTTGCCTATATTTACTGTTAGTCCTGAAGCCCTGACTGGAGAAATCCAGGTTAAATTGATGAAAATGTTATCAGTTCACATATGTTTTAAATTATTTTTTCATTTTGCATATAATGTCTTTTACATACTGTATCTGACATACTGAGGTATGTATTTCTTTCTTGTCACATATGCTTGATTATCTATCTGCAAACTAATATACCCACCTATGTAAGCTCCCATATAACCCTTTTACACATCTTTCCTCACTGCGCCTAAGGATAACATATGCTGAGGTCCCTGAGCTGTATGATGTCCCCATATAAAGTGAGATTTTCTAGTTTATGAGATTATAGGGATAGTTTAGATAAGCTTAGTTTGTAGGAAATGTATTACAATAGTGTTGCTCTTGTGTGAGAATTAGATTAAGCTCATTAAGCAAATGACACACTTGCCTATTTATCTTATACAGCTGATATCGTTCTGCTTTTATATTCTTTGAATATTGAGTCCTATTTCCCTATAGCATAGGCGTAGCCAGCGGCCGAGGCGGCGCCCTTACATTTACTATATACAGCATTATAGCTATCATATCAAACTCAATTGTCTTGCTCCATTTCTTATAATACTACTATTTCTCTGGTACTAGTATCTAATTTGTACCGCAGTCCCTCAAGCTATGGGGTTCAGCTGATAACTTAGGAGCAGTCTTTCATAATTAGAGACGTTTTGTACTATAAGGATCTCATCCTGATTCCCACACTCCACCTTTGCCTACACCCACAGTTCGCATACCCATGTTGTCTCCCATATTTTAATCTAAATGGGCTACTTATGGCGCTTGTATAGCGCACTTAATGGCTAAACACTAAACATATCATATTCGCAGCTGCTTAAAAAGGGTATCTCACTGAGTGTTGCATCATCCTGTCCTGAGGCAAAGAGTGCAAATTCATACCCTGCTAAGAAAGACATAGATAAAGTGTGGCGCATAGCTCCATTTTGTGATGTAGGCTGGACCTGCATTACAACTTTAATTATTTTACACTACATTCGGATTCAGCTCGTTTAGCTATGTTATTCTATTGAGTATGGACTTGATAGCTCTCCAGTATTAGGCACAGTGCCTGATTGATATATCACTAACCCTTGAACTACCCACTGATATTTGCTGTTTATCTTGTTATCATACTTCCCTAAGTATCTCCTATACTAATAAATAAGCCCGAAAAGACCCTGATTGCACACCCTATTCAACGCATTCAATTTCCCACCTCCCCCCCCCACCCCCATAATGACCCTTCTATCTCAGGAGGTCTAACTACGCGGCTTCTCTTGTCTATGCCGCGACCTACCTATCTGCAGTCTTAAATAAATTAACCTACTAGGCGAATGTGGAATCGTTTTGAATGCATTAACATCTTGTTTACTACAACTACTTTTAATAGCCAAACTCCTCTCACCACTTGCTGTATATGAAGGAGTCAATCCGGACTTGTTACTGGAGTAGACAAGGCTAGCCACCCCCATTGGCTTGTAAAGTATCCAGCATGCAGAACTAGAAAACCCATACTTTTCAGACTTTAATTACAGGAAAGGAGGCCAAATTAATAATACAAGTATATTGCAAGATTTGTTTTACAAATAATTCAACTTTATTAGAGGCACAAAGTATGTACTGCCCCTTTAATCAACTCTCTCACACACATATCTGATTTAGACACTTTTGTTGGACCAATAAGTGTTAAAAGAATAGTAGTAATTTTGAATAGTCTGATTAATCTTTTTTTTACCACACAGGGTTCTAAATACCCACAGATCAACTGTGCTACATTGTAGAGCATTATCTGCAATGACATGTCTTACCTCCATCAAGACAAAGGGGGTGTCCTGCACTTGGAGAGAAATCTGTTCCCCATCGATTGTGACTTTCCTCGAATATAATGCCCCTGTAGTGTAACCAGAATATTGTTTAAATCATTTTTTGTCATCTAGTTTAGATTAATAATCACATTAAAATAATTAGAAACACAGCATTCTTTCTGAGAATTTCTATGCTTGCTTGTTAAAGAACATCTAATGGACCTCAAAAACAAGAACCAGCTTACAAGTGTTACATGCATCAATCCTCACTCCAGCACTCCTGCTAAACACAAAATCAGCTGCTCTGATCCAAAGCAGGCCACTATTTAGTGTGACACAACCACCGCACAGGCATATCCTTGTCACTATAAATATCAGCAAGTCAGCCACACTCATGCACTCAGGATTGACTACAATTTCCTACTGGAGGAAATCTCTAAATGTTATTAGACCACTCCAAGGATGCACTTGCAGTGCTTATCTAGTAAAAATAATAATTTTGGGGAGGAATTTGGGGTTAGATGATGTGGAAATGGAAAAGAGGATTGTATATGGATGACTTCAATTTTAGGTGATCACTTGTGGTGGGAGATTCCATTGGGTGTATTTAGATGTAGTGAGGTTTATATAACAATGTGAGGAATCATTTAAAGGGAAGGATTTATCATGATGGGAGGCTAATATAGGGAGTAGGATTATATTTAAAGGCTCATCTCACAGTGGTTCTATTTTAGTTATATGCTTTGTGTCTAGCCCCAAGGAAGCTTGCTATAACATCTCAATATAAAGGTAGAATTACAATCCTCATTTTTAAATAATATTGAACAAATGCAAATATTTCCGTATGACACTGCTCCAAAGTATAGAGTACAGTAAATGTTTTTCAACCTTTTTCTAACATGTACCTCTACAGGCATATATTTTAGCAACATGTAAATTTAAAAAAGTTTTAAAAAATATTGCCAATTGTGCATATTCCAGAATGTAACAAATTTGTATCAGATAAATGTCTCTGTTTTCAGGAATTTATTTTAAAGTGATGGTAAATCCAAGCGTTTAGCAAACACTAGGATTTTTCAATAACTAAAAATCAAGTGGAGTTTAAAGGGACACTAAACCCATTTTTTTTCTTTCATGATTCAGATAGAGCATGCAAATTTAAGCAACTTTCTAATTTTCTCCTATTATCAATATTTCTTCATTCTCTTGATATCTTTATTTGAAAAGCAAGAATATAAGTTTAGAAGCCGGCCCATTTTTGGTTCACAACCTGGGTTGTTCTTGCTGATTAGTGGATAAATTCACCCACCAATAAAAAAAAGTGCTGTCCAGGGTTCTGAACCAAAAATTGGCTGGCTCCTTAGCTTAGATGCCTTATTTTTCAAATAAAGATGGCAAGGGAATGAAGAAAAATTGATAATAGAAGTAAATTAGAAAGTTGCCTAAAATTGCATGCGCTATTGGTTCAGAGGAGCAAGCGGCACCTCACTGGTAGAAGATCGTTGTGCCGCGGGCGGCCGGAGCTGCTGAATTTAGCGCTGTGCAACAGCACAGAAAGAGTGAGATTAGCACCCTTTTTTACAAGGTTGATGAATGAAACTCCCCTGATTTTTAATGATGGTAAATCCTAGCGTTTGTTTACCATCATTTTAAAATCCAGTTTTACTGATTGCAAATGCAGCAAATCCTTGGAAAAATCACAAAGGGAAGCAAATTTTAGAGAAAACACACACACAAGGCACATATAGTTTTTTAATATTGTGCCACTTACATTAGAAACACAAATATAATGAGGGAAGTAATATTCATTACCATATTTCTGCATCTAACTTTAGATGCACAGTTTATCAGGCTAATTTCATTGTGGCATACTTGTGTATAGAACACTCAACTTAGCACATATAATTGTGGCATACTTGTGTATAAACTATAATAAAAGTAAGTTTCTTGCGCACGCAGGGTTGTGCGCGTATTACAAGTAATAAGTTTGTGAGGGAGCGAAATCTGACACGCGCTAACCAAATATTGCGCCAAATTAATGTATTCTCCCCATAGAAGTCAATGAAGAGCAAAGTGCATAGTGCATGTGTATGTATATATATATATATATATATATATATATACACACAGTTTCTCACAAAACTGAGTACACCCCTCACATTTTTGTAAATATTTTATTATATATTTTCATGTAACAACACTGAAGAAATGACACTTTGCTACAATGTAAAGTAGTGAGTGTACAGCCTGTATAACAGTGTAAATTTGCTGTCCCCTCAAAATAACTCAACACACATCCATTAATGTCTAAACCGTTGGCAACAAAAGTGAGTACACCCCTAAGTGGAAATGTCCAAATTGGGCCCAAAGTGTCAATATTTTGTGTGGCCACCAATATTTTTTAGCACTGCCTTAACCCTCTTGGGCATGGAGTTTACCAGAGCTTCACAAGTTGCCACTGGAGTTCTCTTCCACTCCTCCATGACAACATCACGGAGCTGGTGGATGTTAGAAACCTTGCGCTCCCCCACCTTCCATTTGAGGATGCCACACAGATGCTCAATAGGGTTTAGGTCTGGAGACATGCTTGGCCAGTCCATCACCTTTACCCTCAGCTTCTCTAGCAAGGCAGTGGTCGTCTTGGAAGTGTGTTTGGGGTCGTTATCATGTTGGAATACTGCTCTGCGGCCCAGTCTCCGAAGGGAGGGGATCATACTCTGCTTCAATATATTACAGTACCTGTTGGCATTCACGGTTCCCTCAATGAACTGTAGCTCCCCAGTGCCGGCAGCACTCATTCAGGCCCAGACCATGACACTCCCACCACCATGCTTGACTGTAGGCATGACACACTTGTGTTTGTACTCCTCACCTGGTTGCCGCCACACACGCTTGACACCATCTGAACCAAATAAGTTTGTCTTGGTCTCATCGGACCACAGGACATGGTTCCAGTAATCCATGTCCTTAGTCTGCTTGTCTTTAGCATACTGTTTGCGGGCTTTCTTGTGCATCATCTTTAGAAGAGGCTTCCTTCTGGGAAGACAGCCATGCAGACCAATTTGATGCAGTGTGCAGCGTATGGTCTGAGCACTGACAGGCTGACCCCCCACCCCTTCAACCTCTGCAGCAATGCTGAAAGCACTCATACGTCTATTTCCAAAAGACAACCTCTGGATATGACGCTGAGCATGTGCCCTCAACTTTTTTGGTCGACCATGGTGAGGCCTGTTCTGAATGGAACCTGTCCTGTGAAACCGCTGTATGGTCTTGCCCATCGTGCTGCAGCTCCGTTTCATGGTCTGGCAATCTTCTTATAGCCTAGGCCATCTTTATGTCGAGCAACAATTCTTTTTTCAGATCCTCAGAGAGTTCTTTGCCATGAGGTGCCATGTTGAACTTCCAGTGACCAGTATGAGAGAGTGTGAGAGCGATAATACCAAATTTAACACACCTGCTCCCCATTCACACCTGAGACCTTGTAACACTAACGAGTCACATGACACTGGGGAGGAAAAATAGCTAATTGGGCCCAATTTGGACATTTCCACTGTGTTGAGTTATTTTGAGGAGACAGCAAATTTACACTGTTATACAGGCTGTACACTCACTACTTTACATTGTAGCAAAGTGTCATTTCTTCAGTGTTGTCACATGAAAAGATAAAATAAAATAGTTACAAAAATGTGAGGGGTGTACTCACTTTTGTGATATACTGTATATATATATATATACTGTATATATATTCCTATATATATGTATTTTACATTAACTTTATCAGATATATATAGAAATATATATTTAATAATAAAAAATGTTTTTTTTTCTATGTGAAGATCAAATAAAACTTAAATTATGCTTACCTGATCATTTCCTTTTCTTCAGAGTCCACAGCTGCATTTATTACTTTTGGGAATTCAGAACCTGGCCACCAGGAGGAGGCAAAGACACCAAAGGCTTAAAGGGACATGAAACCCAATTTTTTTCTTTCGTGATTTAGAAAGAGCGTGTAATTTTAAACCCCTTTCTAATTTACTTCTATTATCTAATGTGCTTCATTTTCTTGATATCATTTGCTGAAAAGTATATCTAGATATGCTCAGTAGCTGCTGATTGGTTGCTGCACATAGAGGCCTTGTGTGATTGGCTCACACATGTGCATTGCTATTTCTTCAACAAAGGATATCTAAAGAATTGAGCAAATTAGATAATAGAAGTAAATTGGAAAGTTGTTTAAAATTGCATGCCCTATCTGAATCATGAAAGTTTAATTTTGACTAGACTGTCCCTTTAAATACCTCTTCCACTTCCCTCATCCCCCAGTCATTCTGCTGAGGAACAAGGAACAGTAGAAAAAAACATCAGGGTGAAAAGGTGCCAGAAGAACAAAAATAACAGATGCCCCACAGAAAAAATACAGGCGGGGAGCTGTGGACTCTTTCCATCTTTAGAAAAGAAAATAATCAGGTAAGCATAATTTAAGTTTTTCTTCATAAATGAAAAGAGTCCACAGCTGCATTCATTACTTTTGGGAAACAATACACAAGCCATAGAGGACACTGAATGTTAAAACGGGATGGTACAAGAGGCGGCCCATTCTGAGGGCACCAGGCCTGAAAACCCCATCCCAACAAAATCCCACTTCATCCGAAGCCGAGAAAAACACTGAAAAAAAAAGAAAAAGCCCAAGGACACTGACCCGCAGATATTCCACAAGCCTTGCAAGAGACCGCAGGAACTAGACTCGACTGAGCCAACAAGCCTCCAGGGGACACCGTCGCCCAGTAGTCGGTCTCCAAACAACACACCCCTTACTAGAGAAAGGGAACAAACTACCGTATTCTCCCACAAAGGAGAAAAGACAAGGAGGAAACATCCATAAAGAACTCCAGAGAAAAACCGTAAAAAACAGGGCACAACGAGTTCCAAATAAAAACACAAAGCAAAAACCAGAGAAACCGGGTCAAGCTAACAGAGACCCAACCAGTCTCATAAAAACAAGGGGAGGCAACGCCCAGACCCCAGAATACAGAAACCACGGGCTAAGACCGGGAGTCTGAAACAGAGAAGATAATCTTTTTCTAAACACAGTGCAACCGCACTCTAGAAGACAACTGAAGACGAAAGTCCCCAAAGTCACAAGAAGGTAGCTCAGAATATCTAAATATTCAGAAAACGAAACTTTGTGCAGCATACTCAGAACGGTGAACAGCTAACATACACCTGAAGTCAAAACACTGCACACTGCAGCTGAAGATAGGATCCAAACCACCAACCTTCAGTCTGCTAAGCATCCACTAACCAGTGGACAACGTAGCAGGCTAACCAAGAGCCGCCAGTCCTTCCCACAGATCTTGAATGTGGAGGAAATCAGAACCCTCAAAGAGGCTTACCGTACTTCGAATGATCCGTGGACGAATTAGCAGATCAACAGATCTCAGATCCTGCTCCAAACACCGGACCAGCCCAAGCGACAGGCATGTCTGATAGACAGGGGGAATAGAAACCCCCCAAAATAAGGCACTCCCAAGGAGAACCCCCTAGGACCTGGTACAGAGAAAAGTGCAATAAATCCTTAGGAAGACCTGACACAACTCTCTTTGACAGTCTCTACATGGAGATTTTCAATTTCCAACAGTTGGAACGGAGCAACCCACAGAGCAGCAGACTGCTGCCTCTTACAGAAATAAATCCACCCGTTCCAACCTCCTACATACAGGGCAGGGCAACAAACCTTCCATATTGAGGAAACCCCAGCTCTTAAGGAAGACAAACTACCTCCTCAAAGGGCACAGATAAAGAAAAGCGCACATGCCCACAAGACATGAAAGCCATAGTCTGATCAAAACAAGGACCGAATGAAAAAGCATCCAGACACCACTGTTGATCCAACAGAGGAAAAACTCCCCATGAAAAGGAGCACACTCCGTCCAAAGGACAAGTCAGGCCTTAAAGTTTACAACCAGTACCCGAAGGTGGATTTGAACCCTGGCCTTCTTGCTTGCAAGCCCAATGAGCTAGCCCCTATGTCATAACATAGTCTCCAAGAAAAACTGGGTCATCCCGAACCAGACCGCAGGACATAAGTCTCCAGACATCCAAGACAAGAACCCTGGACCCAGAATTGTCCTAAAACGAACGTCACCCCCAGGGAACACAAGATACCCTGTTTGAAGAAATCAGATCTCACAGGGGATAATAACCGGGCTAACCCGGAGAACAAGTACAGGACTCACTCCTAATTCCCAGCCCAAAGGGAAGAGAACACCCTTAGCAGGAGGTTAACACTCCCCAACAAGATGATAAGCCGCAACAAAGTCACGCAATTCCTCTAGAGCCCAAAGGCGGCAAGAACAACGCTCACGAAGTCCAAGACTAAGGGAAATGATAAAGAGAACAGAGTCACCTGAACGAGAGAGTATAAAGAAGGCAAGTCTCCATAATCCTCTCAGATTTTCCTTCTGGAGGACTACACCCAAGGAAGAAGAATGCAGAGCATCCCGAACCCTGGTAGAAATATCCCTTAAGCAAAAGCTTGGAAAAGGAGATAACACAGCCTATCATCCCTGATATGGAGACGACTAACTCCCGGAAGTAGAAAAAGCCGCACGGCCCTCACTTCCTAAATTAAATGGCCAAAGCCCCCAGAAAAAAAACGGACAAAGACCAGAATGTCTCAACCCGAAGGAAGAGAACCTCAAAAGGAACAAGTCCTAAAAGGACACTCCTGCGCCTGGTGTTCCCTGGCAGGCTCCCATCCAGGTACTGACCAGGCCTGGCCCTGCTTAACTTCCAAGATCAACAGGATCGTTCATTCAGGGCAGTGTGGCGGTAGACCCACAAAATCGTGAGTAACGATTCCAAAGAAGAAAGTTTCCAAAGGAAATATTACAACAACATGAGCTTTAAACCAAATAAAATCCATCCTACCGGATTAAAATAAAAGATAAGGCAACCCATAGGTTATCGCCCATGAAGAATGGACACACCCGCAGGACCAGCCCAATGGGGATCCAAGTCTTCCAAGCTCAGAACTGGGAAAGGATACTCAAATAACAAAGACTATAAGACAATTACTTCATCCCCATATGTCTAATCATGCAAGCCATTCGAAGATTAAGACTGAGAATTCCCAGCCCCATTAAGAGTGGGATCCTCCAGCAACGCCAAAACATGTCTCAGTAGAACACGAAGGTGCTCCAATCTATAACGAAAAGTGCATCATACCTCTGCCAGGACAAATGAAGACACCAGTCCCGAAGGTTGACCCCCTGAAGCCTCAGGGGCAGTCACTCCCCCGGTGGGCTGAACTGGACCAGGCGATCCCACGCCTGACGAGGCCCGGTTAACGGAACACAGACAATATCGTAAGCACACTTCCAGGAGGTGCAGATGCGCCAGCGCCTAAGATATGGCCATGTGGAACCGTGTCATAACCTCCGGTGGGAACAGGCCACTCTCCATCAAAGGATAAGCAGCGTTTGAGTTACCTGCATGCGTAGTAAGAGTTGGTGGTAGGGAACTTGCCTTGTGGGAAATAGAATCCCCAGAGGTGGATGGCTCAGCAATTCTCTGATCCTGAGGAACGGAGCACTCTAAAACAGCATTCGGAACATAACTGATGGGCATGTATCACCTGGGTCAATTCATATTCTTTTGAAGAAGTAGAATCTGAATCAGAGACATCCGTCTCCAAAAAGTCAGAATCCTCCATAACTGCGATATTGAATAAAAAATCTAAATGGCACCTTACACCCCCAATGGCTGGGGCACTCACCACCTCCTATGAACCAGACACCAGCGGACCAGATTTTCTCCATTGCCACACGTTCAGGAATGCGGAAATGGAGAGCCAAAACGTGACCACGCCCGGTCACAAGGTAAACCGTGCAGTCCATGAAAAAGCATGCCCAACCGTAAAGGCTGTGTCACTAGACATAGGCCAGTATGTTCCAAAATAGCCATGAGCCTAAGTATCACTACACAGTAGCAGACAGAATCACATAACAAGCATGATTAATCCCCCCCTGTTCAATAACCCCCCTCAGAAGATATTAACCCTTGATTCCAAGATACAAAAGGAGCCTCACTGAGACCCTGTGTCAATCCCACAAGGTGGTAGCCTCTCGGATAAACAGCTGAAATACAATACATTCATGACGAAAGTAAAATGAAACAATCTTACCGGAATCTACGCCGTGGAACAGGAACAAGGGCCTTCAAGTGTGACAGATAGTAGCGTTGTTTCTGCCATGGACATTTTAGAGAAGAAAGCAGGCAGCGAAACTCGTCAACGCTGATTGTTTGTGGAGCTGTTAATATGAGTCAAGATGGTTTGGCAGAAAGAATCTCCCTGCATCTCTGGACTCTAACTTTCCTCCATGCTCTCACTGAGAGGCTGACAGGACTACTTAAAAATCCAGTCCCATGCCGAAGATTACTAACCTCCATAAGAGACTATCGAAAACTTCTTAGACATCTTTGCCAACCTCCTGGGATGAAAGGCAAAGAATGACTGGGGATGAGGGAAGTGGGAGAGGTATTTTAGCCTTTGGCTGGGGTGTCTTTGCCTCCTCCTGGTGGCTAGGTTCTAAATTCCCAAAAGTAATGAATGCAGCTGTGGACTCTTTCCATTTATGAAGAAAATATAAAATATGCGTAATGCGCATCAAGGTTTGTGCTTTAGGTCTAACACAATGTTGGGTTAGCACACATTAAGAATTGCTAACTTCAATCTATGTTATTGAAATATTACATATAAAATATTTAAAAAAATTAAGAAATATGATTATACATACTGTAAAAAAATCTAAATAATCCATATAATATATATATATATTTATATTTATTTTTAAGTATGTATAAATTTGAAATTATATATATATATATATATATATATATATATATAACAGTATGTATACATTTTAAATAATTTGTATTAATGAAATGCCAGCTGTGTTCTGCAGCTCAGAGTGCCTTCTCTGTGTTTCGCTCCAAAGGTCCCACCCTCCCCCTCCAATTTGCAGGCCTCTTACATTCTGGGACTTGTAGTTCCCAGCTTGCCTAGCCACACTTGACTAAACATTTGGTGCGTCTGGCAGTGGCGGTCAGTGGGGCTAAATGAGAGACCCAAACCAGGGCATAATTTTAATGCACTAATGCTGCCCTGGTCCCATTGGGGCCGGGCCCCCTGACCCACCAGGCCCCTGTTACAAGTGCTCCCTGTCACCCTCTGATGGCGACCCGGCTCTTGACATCTTGGCATTTGATAATACAAGTACACTGGAAAGTGTTTGCATGCTATTTTTGAATCATGAAAATTTTATTTCAACTTCCATGTCTCTTTAAGTTCTTGGTTGTCTGTCTAAAATGCTGAAATAGGGAAAATGAAATGTAGTCTTATAAATCTATAAAACGAAACACAAGGGGGCACCCACTACATATCAAAAGAGAGTACATTTTAAATATTGGTCAATAACGTATATTCAATATAAATGCCTTAAAAAAGTAATCACACATGCAATAGAAAATAAAAAAAATATAAAAATATATGTATAGTCCAAAAAGTCCCAGAATAGATGATGGATCTGCTGGAGAATAGATTCACTGGACTGCTCTCCTAGGCAATAGGCGACTGCAGATATATAAAAAAAAACAAGAAAGAGGAGGTGCCTTATGGTGCATTAAAAATGAATAGTCTAATGCGAAGTGACTTCTCATTTGTGAGAAAGCACTTAGAACAGTGCTAACAACGCTGAGCAGGACACCAGAGCTGCCCAGCAATCTCACCACCAGCCACAGGAACGCCACCACAAGAAGGCTTGAATTGGCAGTGCAAACTGGAACAAAATAGTGTGAGGAAGCGCTAACAGCAAGGGTAGATAGAGTGTATTCTCATACCAATTAAATATGTACCAATGATAAATATGGTCTAAAGAAACAAACTATAATCGTAATATGTTGGATTCAAATATTTACTCTTGATCAATCAGTATACAAACTCTACAAATACATAGTCAAAATGTGTGCATAAACATAAAACATGTAAGCATTAAACAAGTTGTGGCCACAACTAAGTTATAAAAAAGAGCTGAGCGTCTCTTCTACTGAAAAGCCAAAAGAAGCTGCGGTGACTGGGAGACGCTGAGACTGCATGGAGGGAAGATGCTACTCCCGATAGCCCAGCACATAGTCACTTGGCGGTAGAAACAGTCGGCAATAACTTCAGAAGGATCCTCACACCTAGAAGGTCTAGTAAGATTCCCCGGGTAAGCCCGGCTGGTATAAAGTCAAAGAATCTCCAAGGATACGCTTTGAATATTAAAGGTGTCAGTCACTGACCGCTTTTTTTCCTTTGAACTTTTTAAATAACAGAGACACTTCTTCTGGCTTTTCAGTACAAGAGACGCTCAGCTCTATTTTATAACTTTGTTGTGTCCACAACTTGTTTTATGCTTACATGTTTTATGTTTATGCACATATTTTTACCATGTATTTGTAGAGTTTGTATACTGATTGATCAAGAGCAAATAATTGAATCCAACATATTATGATTATAGTTTGTTTCTTTAGACCATATTTATCATTGGTACATATTTCATTGGTATGTGATTACACTCTATCTACCCTTGCTCTTAGCGCTCCCTCACCCTATTTTGTTCCAGTTTGTACTTTTCTGTATAGTGGTTTTGGGAGATACACTATTTTTTCAGGGGGAGCTATAGGGGTTTGAGATATCAGATCATTCTTTAACCTATTTTTTTATTATCTTGAACTGACAGTGCACCATCACCGGATACCAGTGTCTAAACTGCCACCACTACTCAAGAGCAGTAAAATATTAAAGTGGCCAAACCACTGTAGGTGGCAACATTAAAACCACAGGAGCGTATAATAAAAAGTTGAAACTTTAATAAAATCTTAAAAGCAACATGTTTCTCAGATACAAGCTGCTTCATCAGAGTGTTTTGAAGCCTGATGACACAGCGTGTATCTGAGAAACATGTTGCTTTTAAGATTTTATTAAAGAATTTTTAACTTTTTATTATACACTCCTGTGGTTTTTTTCTTACCACCTACAGTGCTTTGGCTACTTTAACATTTTACCACTCTTCAGTAGTGGTTTGGACACTGGTAGCCGGTGATGGTGCACTGTTAATCCCAGTCTTCTCGCGGTGGTGTTAGTGTGGCTGGTGGTGAGATTGCCGGGCAGCTCTAAGGTCCTGGTCAGCATTGTTAGAACTGATAGAAGTGCTTTCCTCCAAGCGAGTAGAATCTTCTGACTTCTGTTTTTTTGTCTCTTATAAATCTATGCCGGTTTCAGCCACATACTTCCCATATTTCTCAAATAATAATAATAATAATAATAACCTGCAAATACATATAGGAAATATTGCAAGCTCAGACTGTGTAACATAATAATCTCTCCATGGACAAGACAGAATTACCTGTATTTGCTTCGTAGTCTCCGATAAACCTCTTTGTGAGAAACCGTACGATTAGTGCTAAGATAGAAAGATCAACAACAAATGTGGTTAGTATGATTTATTTATAGCAAGAGGGTACATATTTTGAGATTTCTCCTTTCATGAATCTAATTTAATGTATTTTAGCTTTGTGTAGTCAAAGAAAATTCTGTGTAATATAAATACGCAGGTTTACTATAATTTGAGAGAAACAGGGACCACTAAATTGACTACCAGAGAAAACAAATACCAGATTAAAAACATAAATTATGCTTACCTGATAATTTCATCTCCATCTGTATGGGAAGAGTCCACAGCTGCATTCCTTACTTGTGGAAAATACTGAACCTGGCCACCAGGAGGAGGCAAAGACACCCCAGCCAAAGGCTTAAATACCTCCCCCACTTCCTCATCCCCCCACTTCCTCATAACCCCAGTCATTCTGCCAAGGGAACATAGAATAGTAGGAGAAATATCAGGGTGAAAAAGGTGCCAGAAGAAAAATTTTCAAATTTAGGGCCGTCCATCGGAGAACATGGGTGAGAGCTGTGGACTCTTCCTATACAGATGGAAATTAAATTATCAGGTAAGCATAATTTATGTTTTCCATCTTAATATGGGAAGAGTCCACAGCTGCATTCCTTACTTGTGGGAAACATATACCCAAACTCTAGAGTACACAGAATGGTAACGGGAGGGAAAAAAGAGAGACAGACCCTAATCTGAGGGCACCACAGCCGAAGGCTGCTTCAGTGGAAGCAAAAACATGAAACTTGTAAAAATTTTGGAAAAAGTATGGAAGGAGAACCAGATAGCCGGCTTACAAATCTGACCCATAGAGGCCTCATTTTTGAAGGCCCAAGAGGAAACCACTGCTCTCGTAGAATAAGCCGTAATCCTCAAAGGAGGCTTATGTCCCGCCGTTTCTATGCTAAATGGATGACACTCCTCAGAGAAAAAGATAAGGAAGTTGAAGAGGCCCTCCAACCCCTACGCTTCCCGGAAAAGAGAACAAACAGAGAGAGGTTTGTCTAAATTCCTTCGTGGCCCGAAGATAGAACTTCAAGGCACAAACTACATCCAGAATACATTGTAAACGTTCCTTCGATGAAGAAGGATTAGGACATAAGAAAAGAACCACAATCTCTTGATTGATGTTGCGAATTGACACAACCTTAGAAAGAAACCTAACTTGGTTCGTAGAACAGCCTTATCTGCATGAAAAGCCAAACAAGGAGGGATGCATTGCAAGGCAGCAATCACAGATACTCTGCACGCAGAAGCAATATCCAGTAGAAAAGGAACCTTCCAAGACAACAATTTAATGTCCACTTCATGCATAGGCTCCAACGGAACCCGTTGCAAAACCTTAAGGACACGATTTAAACTCCAAGGAAGAGTCTTGGATCTACACAATCTTAGATTCCACATCTGGAAGCTCTGCAAGCATCTTGTGCAGTAACACATACAGGGACGAAAACTGTCCCGTCAGGGGACTCAGCAGAAAAGCCCTTCTCCAGTTCATCCTGGAGAACAGAATAAGTAGGTCCTCCACACCTTATGATAGATGCGACGAGCAACCAGCCTACTAACTTGAATGAGAGTAAAAATAACTCTCTCAGAAAACCCTCTCTTGGCTAGGACTAAGCATTCAATCTCCACACAGTCAGCCTCAGATAATCTAGACACTGATGAAAAAAGAGACCTTGGTCAGCAGATCCCTGCGACAAGGTAACTTCCACAGAGGAGATGATGACATCCCCACTAGATCCGCGGACCATATCCTTCGCGGCCAAGGCGCAGCGGTCAGTATCACTGAACCCTGCATGACTTGAGTCACCACACTAGGAAGTAGTGGTAACGGTCGCAACCGTAGTCACAATCACCTAGGATGGACTTGAGACAGACGTCCCTCAGGACAAGTTATCCTGACAAAACCACCAAGAGAGCGATTCTCCCGATTGGTTGTCCAGAGAAATCTGTTGAGACAGATCTGAATGATCGCTGTTCCACTAGTTCAGCATGCGCAGTTGAAACAGTCTGAGGTGAAACCTGACAAAGGAAATTTTGTCGAAGCTGGACACCATGAGACCAATCACCTCCATACACCAAGCAACAGATGGCCTTAAGGAGATCTGGAGGGCAAGACATGTTGAAGCTAGCTTGCAACATTTCTGGTCTGTTTGAAATATTCTCATGTCTATGGAGACTATTATAGTACCCGAGAATTCTACCCTGCTACTTGATACAAGAGAACTTTCTGTGGATTATCTGCCATCCATAGGATCGGAGAAGACAGAGGAGATATTCCGAATGGTCCACTCTTTGAGAAATTTCTTTAGCTAGACCAAACGGAAGGGCAATAAACTGGAAGTGCTGGTCCAGGAATGCAAACCTTAGGAACTGGAAGTGGTCCTTGAGGATTTGTACGTGAAGGGAGCATCCTTCAGATCTATCGTGGTCATGAACTACCCCTCTCAAACGAGGGGAAGAGTGAACCTTATTGTCTCCATCTTAAACGAGGGGACATTTAAAAACCTGCTTAAGCACTTTAGGTCCAGAATCGGACGGAAAGTTCCCTCCTTCTTAGGGACCACGAAAGGTTTGAATAGTATCCCAAACCTCTCACTGCGATAGGCACCGGGACAATAACTCCTAGAGGACAGATCCCGTACACACCCCAGAAAGGCTTCCCTCCTTTCTGGTCAGGAAGACAGGAGGAATCTGCCATTGGGTGGCTGAGACTTAAACCTATCTTGTAACCCTGAGCTATGACCTCCAGGACCTATGGATCCTGCACGTCCCTGAAACAAGCAACTGAAAAGAGCGACATACTGCCCCCTACACGATCCAGAAGAGGACAAGGGACCGCCCATTCATGCCGACATCAACTCGGCGGGCTTCTTGCTCTGCTTAGATTTATTCCAGGACTGAGCCGGCTTCCAAGAGCTCTTGGTTTGCTCTGGCTTAGCGGAGGACTGCTGACATGGGGCTTATCAGAACGAAAAAAACAAAAATTGTCCATTAGATTAGTTCATATACTCTTGCGGTAGGAGGGCACCCTTGCCCCCTGAGACCATGGAGATAATTGAGTCCAGGCCTGGACCAGACAAAATCATTCCCTTAAAGGTAGTCTAGATTTAGAAGTCATATTTCAAGCGAATAAACTGTCTAATAGCAGCACAGATAAAATAATTAACAACCCTCAAGAGCATAAATCTTTTCTGAGTAACGTCGAGGGGACCCTCCACCCCGATCAATCCTATAAGGAGTCATGCCTGAAGGTAGTTTCTCCAGTAACTGCAGCAAAAGCCGGTGCCGGTTGAAACAAATATCCTGTATGTTGAAACAATTTGTTAAAGGGAGAAGAGGGGGAAAGGAATACAATCCTGTCCCATTCATTTATAATAATGTTCGCCATCTAACAGGAGCAGGGAAGGATAAGGTACCACCCTGTCCTCAAACTCTATCCAATTTAGGAATTAAAGGTTCATCAGGCATTTTGGCCTCTGGGACCTCTGAATTCCACAAAAACTTCCTTTAGAAGAAAGCACAAATTCCTAAACTAAAGTCTGGTTCCTCCGCAGCCGGAGGTTTAGAGGCAGCAGACTCCGACCCAGAATGTTCATACTCTGAAGTCACTGAAAGAACTTCATCCTTGGATAACCCTCAGTTAAATCCAATAAATTATCTGATGTACTCTGGGAAGGAGTGCAATATGTAACCTTTCGCTTGCGCTTAGCAGGGCGAGGTAAAGCATTAAAGGCCGCAGACACCGCTGTCTGAACTGCGCAGTAACGTCTGGTGAAAAAAGGCCCCACCAGATGGAGGATTAGCAATGCTACGGGAAAACTGCATGTGTAGAGATATAAGAATGTAGGGTACACACCTCACTGGACGACAACTCCTCAGAGGTGGACGGCTCTGTGGTATCAAACATGTTTGATATTATCACATTATCAAGGCAAATGGAACATAATTGAGAGGGCGGAACTAAGGCCTCCTCACCATATAAAACAGGAATTACTCATTAGGAATAGAAGGAGTACCCTCTAAAGTAACAGAATCCTCCAGTGCAATAACCAGAGAACTAAGAAATAAAACATCTTATTTTATTCAAAGAAACGTCACCCTTATACCCCAAAGGCTGGGGCACCCACCACCTCCTATGACCCAGACAGTACGGAGATTTATGACTCCTCTCTGATAGACATCCGGTCAGGAAAAAGGAATGAATCACATAGTGCACAATGAAGGACTGTCCCTGCTATGAAAAAGCGCGCCAAGCTTGTAAGCTGCATGGCTCTCAAAGTGAAAGTAAAACCTGTATATTCCATAACAGCCTATGAGCCCATAACATCTCACACATAAAAGCAGCATAAAATTAAATAAACATATAAGATTACCCCCCCCCCTGTTCAATAACCCCCCCTAAGGAGAAATGTAACCTTGATTCTATGCAGATAAAAGGAGTCACACTGTGACCCTGTCTTCTTGCGTTATCATACATGTATAAAAAATGAAACGATCTTACCAGAATCTACGCCGTGGAACAGGAAAACGGCCCTTCAAGTGTAACAGATAGTAGCATCGCTTCTGACATGGACTTGAGTGAAGAAAGCAGGCAGTAAAACTTGTTAACGCTTATTGTCTATGGAGCTGTTAATATGAGTCGGGATGGTTTCGCAAAAAGACTCTCCCTGCATCTCCGGACTCTAACTTTGATCCATGCTCTCACTGAGAGGCTGACAGGACTACTTAAAACTCCAGTCCCATCTCGAAGAATACTACCCTCCATAAGAGACTACTCTGAAATCTTCTAACACTTCTCTGCCAACCTCCTGTGATGAAAGGCAAATAATGACTGGGGTTATGAGTGGGGGAGGTATTTTGTCTTTGCCTCCTCCTGGTGGCCAGGTTCAGTATTTCCCACAAGTAAGGAATGCAGCTATGGACTCTTCCCATATTAAGATGGAAAAGGTGATAGAAGGGAGAAGGATACCATAACTCCAATAACAGCAGAAAGAATAACATTCAAAAATTGCAATCAATTTAAATTTGTTGTTACATTACATTTACGTACAGCAGTTGATCACAATCCTTTGGAAAAACATCTAAACTATTTATCTACAAAATCCCCATAGACTGTAATGGTGGTTTTCTGTAGAACATCATTATATACATTTCTCTAAGTGATTGAGATCCACCACCATTATTTTGCTCAGTATATAAGCTTAATAAATATTTTTAAAAAGCCAATGTTAGCGAAAAACTAAATTCTCTAATGTAATTTTACGACTAGCAACGTTGCACCCTCCAAATGGGTTAAATACATAGTAGAAGTACTACTCGGGACCCACAGAGCACTGCTGGTGCCAAGCGGAAACTGCTGCTGATCCAATCAGCAGTGCTAGTTGCATGACCCAGCTGTGTAGCTAGCACTATTGATTGAATCAGCGGCAGTTTCCGCTTGGCACCAGCTGTTCTCTGCAGATTTGTGCAGTATTCTACTATGGGGCCTATTTATTAATGTGCGATAGGATCATATCATATAGGATCATGTCCGCTGCACATCTATAAATGCAGACAGCATACGCTCTCGGCATTTATCATGCACCAGCAGTTATTGTGAACTGCTGGTGCAATACCGCCCCCTGCAAATTTAGCAGGGTTGATTTCTGGTGATGTCTGTCTGCCGCCTCAGAGCAGCCGGACAGGTTATAGAAAAGTGGTCTTTAGACCGCTGCTTCATAACTTCTTCTCCGTACAGAGCTTGATAAATATGCCCCTATGTGTTTATGTGCAGAGATTAAACAAATAGAGGTGCAAGATCGCTAGTCATTTCTAATGAATTAGAGCATGCAATTTTTCGACAATAATGGCCCTTTAAAGGGACATTGCCAAAATACTGAATTACTTGAAAGTGACATATCTGTAAAAAGCTGACAAGAAATTATTACATGAACATACTTATGTAAAACCTTCATGTCACTATTAATAGAGGAGTCAAATAGAAATAAAGATATACTGGACTTAGTGGTATTAAATAATAAAGAAATAATTAATTTTAAACATAAAAATCAATGAACATTTGGGTAACAGTGATCATAACATGGTCAAGTTTGAAATCAGTTTCTATAAGCAGTGTTACAAGGTTTCGACCACGACTTTTAATTTAAAAAAAAAAAGTACAAATTTGGACAAAGCAATCTCTAATAAAACACAGAGGATTAATAGATTTGGTTGGTTATAAAGGTAAAATAAATAAGTCCGGGCGTATCCGGGCTATGGTCTAAGATGACCGCTAAACTGGGAGCTCTGTCACTCATTCCGCCTGTAATCTGGAGATTAAATAGCCATCCAGCAAGAATTCATATCTCATGACACAGGGGACACCTTGCTGAATGGAACCATGTAAAAAATTTTGTTCATAATATAACAGGACTTCCAAGACTGGACCGCTGAGTGTCTCTGGCAGCCTCTAAGAAGAGAGAGCTCAGCTCCCCCCCGGTAAACCGGGTAAGCAGAGACTATTGAAATCCTCTGCCTAACATCTATAGAATTTCTTTGACCAAGGAAGAGTCCCTATATCTAAAGGTGCAAGCCTTATTTGCTAAATTTGACCGACAAATACAGCTTCGATTTGACATACTTATGGCAATTGCAGAGGCGCAGGTTACAAAAGATAACAATGCAGAATCCAACATGGCTGGGGAGATGGATTGCAGCCTGCAGCATGATGTCACGCAAGTAAATAAGTGTTGTGTTTTCCATGCAGTGGATCATACACAGAGCTGGGTGCTTGAGATAGGGGAGCTACGGGTGGAGTCACAATACAGTATGAGTTCTGTGCTGCCATGTGAATCTTTCTGCTTTGGAGCCGAGTCTCCCCACATCCCACATGAGCTACAACCAGCTATGGGATCATCTACGGCTGAACCTCAACCTACCGGGCTAGACCCTGAATTAAGAGCAGATCAGGCTGTTTCTTCTCAGCGGGAGCAGCTGCAAAACTACATTATGCAGGAGAACAAAATGAGAGCTGACAGAGAGCTAATTCTGCTGCAGGACGGCGGCTTTACGATTCCTGAGACGCACGCTACTGATATTAGAGGGAATTCTCCTAAAAAGACTAGTGGCACTGACTCCTACTTCCTTGGAGATTTCCAGGCTGCAGCGGTGCCAGTGGGAAATTGGCCGGCTCCCATGTGTGCGGCCCTATTACAGCTTGGAATCCGTGGCTGACCTCTCAGTCTATTTTACACCCACTAATCCCCATAGCTTGGAGAACAGGGGTGGGTTAGGTTAGGGGTTGTATCCTGGGACCGCTGACCATGCTGGCAACCTAGTCACCTCAAATGTTAATTTTCCCAGCCCAGCTTGGGATGCCTGCATGTTGGGAGAGTGGTTTCTCAAATTAGATAGATATTAAGGAATTTGAGGGGTACCAAATGCTGTTTAAATAAGGGCGCATACAGATAGTATATAAGTTGCATAATTGTGCATTGGGTGTGTGAACAGAGCTCTCAAGCTATGGCTCTTTTGCTGAACCAGTGGGATTCAGGTGAGACATTAATGTGGACAATTTGCACTACCCGTTCAGTAACATTCTATATCCCGGTAGCTGTGATCGATGTATAAATTGTATGTCTCCATATATACATAGCCTTGGCATTTGGCTCTGCATTTTTGTGTAGTTTTCCTTTGGAGGGGATCAGCATTTTTCTAAATGTTAGGTATTTATGACGTTACCATAAGTCGGGTTTGTAATGTTACCTTTAATATTTGATGTATGCATTTTTTTATATTCTTCACAGTATTCTTAATGCAACTTTAAATTCCTAAATATGAAGCACTGCATTATGAGAGGTTGAGGGAGTGTAGACGCTGCCCCTATTTAGATACTGCTACAGCATTGACATATTTGGAGGGAGCATTGCTAGTTATATATGTTATTTAGAATCAGACCTATCTAACAGTTAATTACAGTTTTGGTTACTCCTCTATGGGGGTAGTCCTGCACGGCCATGTATAGCTATAGCACTGAATCCTTGCTTGTAGGTGAGGGAAGCTACTTGAGTAACACTTAGCTAAAGATTTCATAGGGGGCTGTATAGTGTTTTTGTTTTTTTCCGCTTATCACGCATAATGCTCAAAACATTAGGTGTTTTTATGCTTTATATAAAGGTCCGAAAGTAGCTTATGCACCCTCTATTTTGAAATATTGTTTGCCGGAGGTCCAAGGGGGGCCCTGAGACCATTATTCAGTGCCATATCTTCTACTGAGCTGATGTTATATACTATATGCAGAAGTCCAAAAGCGGCTTCAACCTAATGAGAATACATATAAACATTACAATCAATAGATAAAATTATGATATTAACAGCTCTATCGTTACATAGTTTAATGGTGAACCAAATGTTTTGTGCAGATCTTAATAAGATATTTTCTGTATAGAATATTGTGGGTACAAAAGCGACCCTATATCTTTCTTCCCTTAAAATCCCCCTTTTAAAAATAGGTGAAACGCTAGGGGGCTACAAGAGGCTCCTGTATGGTACCTGGGGACAATATCCTATCAGGTTCTAATAATAGTTGATGGGGATATATGTATTCATATATATTGTAGCAATATATCTTATACAACGGTTCGACTATAATACTATATGTCCAAAAGTGGCCTGTATAATGTATACTTATGTTTATATAGAAATGTATGAGTGTATGGGGTCCCAGCTGATAAATACCCCAACATTTACAACATATGTATTTTCAAAGTTTGGGGTCCAAGAGTGGCCACTAATTTCCAGCTAGGGTATGTTTTATATTTATTTTTGCATATCTTAGGGGGTTGTGCGGTATAGCGTACAAAACTTATTTTGACCATAATCATCTGTATGTTATTACGATGGGTAATTAAATAAATTTTCTAAGCCTCCCAACACTCTGAGGGTAGATTAAGAACCAGGTGGCTAATAGTATTTCTTCTGTGTTAAGAATCACCCGCTTATGTTCTGCTGTCTATGTCGTGGACACACAAAGACCTACTTCTCTCCTTTCAGAGTCCTTTTACGAAAGATAGGTCTTCTGATTAACACTTGTTTTGTTTTTTTGTCCATGTTAAAATGTTTATATATAAAAAGAGGGGCCTATTGTACTTTCTATTGTTTAGGACCTCGTATTGCTTATGGTCTCTAAGACATGCCTATGCATTAGATGCATGAGACTTGATGTATGTATATAGGCGTGTTGCCATGACAGTATAAGATGTTGTTTATGTATGTCATTGCTACCTCAATAAAAATTATTTAAAAAAAAAAATAAGTCCAAGCCACTGTAGCTAAAAAAAAATATATAGGGCATTAACATTTTCAAATAAAATATGAATGTAACAAAGCATGCAAAGGAATGAAAAAATAAATAAAAGATGAATTGCAAAGGATTCCAAAACAAATGTTAAAACTTTTTTTAAAGTATATAAATGGCAAAAGAATTAAAATATAAGTTCATTAAAATGTGGGAAGGGTAGCATAATTAACAGTGACAGGCAGAAGGCTGAGGTGCTAAACCATTTCTTTTCTTCAGCAGACACAAGATAAGAACCAATGGGAGTGACAGTGACATAAACTAGAACATGCAATCTTATACCAGTAATATCAGGGGGTAAAATAGACAAAAACTCCAAATGGAATACACCAATGGTTTATGGGAATTTAGCACCGTCATGTCCCGCCTCCACCTTTGTTAGACCCTCTTTTACATATAACAGTGGCTGTTCATTCCATGTTACAGTGTTCCCTCCTCCCCTATTTCCTACTGGTCATCTATAGCCTTGTCCATTATATCAAGCAGTGATGGTTTCCTCAAATTTTACAGACACAGCTTAAAATCCTGAGTTAAGTAGCCGAGATGCACTGCTGGGAGGTAGCTGGTGGTTGCTATGCACATAGGCCTCTTTTCATTGGCTCACACGATGTGTTTAGCTATGCCCCAGTAGCACATTGCTGCTCTTAACACTGACTAGAGCATTTCATTTTGGACTATTATGTCCCTTTAAAAGGAGTTTTTAAGAGAACAGAGATTCTCTTGGAGCAAAATTTATCAAGCAATTTCTCCTTTTTTGTGAATAAAAATGCACACACAATCTCATCCTCATATTTATCAACCTTAAATCCACCTACAAATTTTATAGATAGACAGTTAATTTATACCTGGCGCATCGCAATCAACTAAGCGCATTGGTGCCCTCAAAAATTGCATGCAACCAATGCTTATGCACAGTTGTACAATAAGTGGAAAGGAAGTTAGTTTAAGGTCGCACCTAACCAGTTCTGTGTCTTTTTGCATAATGAGGTTATGCTGCTGGGAGCCTGTGACTTCCCCCATATAGACAGAGGACATGAGTGGCCTGGGTCTGACAGTGACTGGCTCAGTCACTGAAGTGCTGCCCCTTGTCAAGTGTTGGCTGGGTCCATTGGACCCACTTGGTCTCATGGTTGTGCCGGCCCTGGTGCACATCATGGAATACGTTCTGATTTTTGCTGGTATTTCTATTTCTCGGTGAGTGGAAAGGCCTGAGGTGGAAGAGGATTTGCCCACATAAGGATTGATATACTATTGGCATGAATAACTTATATGGCCTATGTATCATATATACTGTATGATCTATGTGTAGCAGATTGTGTCCGCGAAAACCACTTTATTAGCCCTATTTTTTAGCAACAAGTGAATAAATCATTTAATCTACCCTCATTCTCCGGGATCTAACTCTGCCGTAATCAAGTGATTTAATCAAAGTTTCTTGCTTGTGGCTCACTTCTTTGCAACTGGCTCATTTCAGGCAGTCTCCAGTCCACTTATAAACTTATAAGTCTATATAAGTCTTAAAACAGCACAAATACTAAGGAGTGTGACCTGGGGGGAGAGGGTGATTTTTTTTTAATCTTAGCTAATTTTATACTAAATATATGGAAACTTTTAGCAATGGACCTAGACTAGGTACAATATCAGGAACAGTCCTTCTCCTAGCTGCTGAGTTCACTGGGAGATGTAAGCTCTAAATCAAAAGTACTCTGGCATCTGAGACATATGAACTGTATAACATAAAATTTAAGCTACACTTACAGTTCTCTTCTAGAGACGAATGCCCATTAGCTACATTTAACTCCCATTTTTGGGGATAGGTACACTAGATGACAATTAAGATATATATATATATATATATATATATATATATATATATATATATATATATATATATATATATATTGTACTATATATATTGTACATAGTATTGCAATTTTAATGTACAAATAAAATTCAACAGGGTGACTGGTAAAATCAGCTATTTCAAATGATAAAATAAAGGTAAAGGATCTATTTGTAAACAGATTAATACACTCAAGCAGGTAAAATAGATAACGGGGAACACATTAAGGGCCAGATAACAAGTTGAGCAGTATTTAACGCTCCAGCTCGGGCATTAAAGGGACAGTCTACACCAGAATATTTATTGATTTAAAAGATAGATAATCCCTTTATTACCTATTCCCTAGTTTTGCATAACCAACACAGTAATATTGATATCATTTTTACCTCTGTGATTATCTTGTATCTAAGCCTCTGCAAAACTGACCCTTATTTCATTTTTTTTACAGACTTGCATTTTAGCCAATCAGTGCTGGCTCCTAGGAACTCCATGTGCGTGAGCACAGTATTATCTATATAAAAAAACACATGAACTAACATCCTCTAGTGGTGAAAAACTGTCAAAATGCCCTGAGCTAAGAGGTGGCCTCCAAGGGCTTAGAAATTAGCAAATGAACCTCCTAGATTTAGCTTTCAACAAAGAATACCAAAAGAACAAAGCTAAATTGGTAATAGAAGTAAATTGGAAACTTGTTTAAAATTACATGCCCTATCTGAATAATGAAAGTTTGTTTTGGACTAGACTGTCCCTTTAAAGTAAGGTTTTGGCACGCGTCGGTAAGGGCTTGTATTACATGTTGAAAGTAAGTGGTTTTCGCTAACACTAACCCAACACGCATAACAATCTGAATGAAACATTGGGGAGGAGGTGCGATTGGTTGTGGGTGCTTTGCTGGTGACTCTGTTATTAATTAAGTTAGAATGGAAGGCACAAGTAGACAACATGGCTACCACAGTATTCAGCAGTGATATGTACTCAGGCTGTCATTTATTTTACCACAGGACAATGACCCAAAACACCTCTAGGCTATGTAAGAGCTATCTGACAAAGAAGGAGGGTGATGGAAACGTACCCAAGTGTAGCATATAAAGGAACTCCTTTAGGACTTTTGGAAAAGCGCCCCATGGCGAACTCATAAAAGTGGCTGAGAGAATGTCAAGTGCGTGCAAAACAGTTATCAAGGCAACGACAGACTCCCTTGAAGAATATAAAATATGAAATAGTTTTGATTTGTTTAATATTATTTGGCTGCTGCATAATGTCTTTTGTGTTGATTCATAGTTTTGATGCCTTTACTATTTACTATATATTCTTAAAGTGGAGGTCAAGTCCGGGTGACTCGCTCACACTGTCATGCTGTTTATTAGATATCATGTTGACGTTCATTCATCATTTTGCAAACATTTCACTCAAAATTTCTTTTTTTTAACCTTTTATTCACCCTCCGTTACACTATTTTCATCTGCCCGCCATCTAAGTTACCTTGATTGACAGCAATCGAAGATCTAATTGTCGAATGTTCGTTCCCCCCCCGGGGCGTTCAGTCCCTTTCTCGCCACGTCACTACTAAGTGATGCGCATGCGCAACTTCCTCAACAGCGTCATATGTCGTCGGGCTAGTTCATGAGACGCGCAAAACACATACAATTGCATGCGCAATTTGGATGGACATACGCATGCGCATTTTCAATGTTAATCTTGTGCACAAGCTTAAGAACAGACGTAGAGAGCGTGTGGGACCGCTCGCTATGTCACTACTACTGAATAAGGAAGTGCTGGAGGGGAGGAGTCGGAATGCAAACGGCAAGTTTTCAGATATCTAATACTAGTCCTAAAGCCCGTGTACACGGGCCAATTTTTGTAAGTATCGCGGTTCCAACCCTTGCTCCCTCTCTCTCCCCCCTCTCTTTTGCACTCTCTCTTCCCCGCCCCTCTTCTGCTCTCTCCCCCCTCTTTTGCTCTCTCTCTCTCCCCCTCTTTTGCGCTCTCTCCCCCACTTTTGCGCACTCTCCCCCCTCTCTTTTGCGCACTCTCCCCCTCTCTTTTGCGCACTCTCCCCTCTCTTTTGCGCTCTCTCCCCCCTCTCTTTTGCGCTCTCTCCCCCCTCTCTTTTGCGCTCTTTCCCCTCTCTTTTGCTCTCTCTCCCCCATCTTTTGCGCTCCCTCCCCCCTCTTTTGCGCTCTCTCCCCCCTCTCTTTTGCGCTCTCTCCCCCCTCTCTTTTGCGCTCTTTCCCCTCTCTTTTTCTCTCTCCCCCCCTCTTTTGCACTCTCTCCCCCCCTCTTTTGCTCTCTCCCCCCCCTCTTTTGCACTCTCCCCCTCTCTTTTGCTCTCTCTCCCCCCTCTTTTGCTCTCCCTCCCCCTCTCTTTTGAGCTCTCTCTCCCCTCTTTGACGTTCTCTCTCTCCCCCCTCTCTTTTGAGCTCTCTCCCCCTCTTTTGTGCTCTCTCTCTCTCCCCCTCTTCTGCTCTCTCTCCCCTCTCTCTTTTGCTGTCTCTCTCCTCTCTTTTGCTCTCTCCCCCCCTCTTTTTGCTCTTTCTGTGCCCCTCTTTTGCTCTCTCATCCCTCTCTTTTGCTGTCTCTACCCCCTCTCTTTATCCCCCCCCCCTTCTGCTCTCTCTATGCCCCCTCTTTCGAGCTCTCTATCTCTAACTGCGCATCCGGCCCGGCCCAAGCCCCGCCTGCGCCACTCCCGTCCCTTAAAATACAGAACACTTATAAGTTACACATGCTGCAGGGTGAGCAGGGAGGAATATGAATAGTGCTGTCCAGAAACACAATACATGTTCCACCCTGCAGCATGTGTAACTCATAAGTGTTCAGGAAAACATGGCTGAAGTGACAACCCTACCCAGCCCCGTCCACGTCACGTCCGTCCAGCCACGCCCACTCCACGCCAGATGCCAGGTGAGGTAGGCCAAGTGTGTTTGTCTTTGCGCGCAGTCTCTACTGTGCCTGACAGCTTCGGACAAACAAACTTGGCCTTTTATTATATAGGATTATATAAAACCTAATATGTAAAGTGAAAAACAAAGTTAGCGACTAGAATGTTAATAAGGGATTGAATACATTTCATTCTTCCATTAGCCGGAAATTGACCTTCACTTTAAAGGGATATAAAATGTATATTTCATTGTTGTAATAAAAAAGCAATAAGCATGGGTTATACTTAATGTGCTAGTAAATTCTAGAGTTTTTGAAACTCTAGAATTTACCAGTGCAACAAATAAAGTGGACTTTCAGTCATGAAGTATAAAAAAACTTCATGCTGAAAGTTTATTTATTTGTCTGCAGCGTTCGCCGTGCTGTGTGCCTCAGGCAGCCCATGGTAGAACGCTATTTTGCAGTGAGGTAATCTTAGCCAATAGCATTCTAGCTATCCGGCATAATGTCAGCTGGCACGAACAGCTATTGGCTAAGAGGTGGAAACGTCACCTCATTGAGAAAATAGCTTTCTGCTGTGGGTGGAAGTCCCTTTTATTTGTTCCACTGGTAAATCCTAGTGATTCACAAACTCTAGGGTTTACCATCACTTTAATAGAAATAATGGCAATATGTATTAATAATCCTTAAAAATTGTTTTACCTTTTATTTTTTTTCTTAACTTCATTTATGCAGTGTACATTTATTCCTGTCACAGCCATACAAAGGGCTGGGGTCTCTACAGGAAGGCAAAGGTAGCAGTTTTCCTTTGAAGTGTTGCTAAGAGACATCTAATCTAGCAGCAGTTTATTGTCCATGTGCAGCAATATCTGCTTGCTTAGCTAGCTGTAGACATTGGCTACACTGAAAATTTCAAAGTGCTAAATGAGCACTATTTAATATCCCTTTAAATTAAGAAAATAGCAACAATCAAGAAACATCCTTCAATGAGTAGGTGTGTCCCAAAATTTAACTTAAAGGGACACTAAACCTAATTTTGTAATTTCATGATCCAGATAAAGCATGCAATGTAAAGCAACTTTCTAATTTACTCCTTTGTTATTAGATCTTTTGCTATCTTTATTTAAAAATCAGGAATGTAAAGCATAAGAGCTGGCCAATTTTTGGCTGAGAACCTGGGTTATGCTTGCTTATTGGTTTGCTAAATGTAGCCACCAATAAGCAAGTGCTATCCAGGGTGCTGAACTTAAAATGGGCTGGCTCCTAAGCTTTATATTCCTGCTTTTTAAATAAAGTTAGCAAGAGAACTAAAAAAATTGATAGTAGGAGTAAATTAGAATGTTGCTTAAAATTGTGTGCTTAGTATCCCTTTAAGAGACATGCATGTATCTCAGTATGCGGTCATGTAAATGAGTAAAATTTCAATAAAGAATACAGAGAGTTAAATTTGATAAAAGTACATAGGAAATTATGTCTTTTAAGCCATATACCCTATCTGCATCATGAAAGTTTATTTTTGACTTCCACGTCCCTTTAAGCATTATAATATCAAAGTATATAATTGTGTAGGGTTAATAAACATTTTATATTCCCAACTGTTACAGATACTTTAAAAATCATAGGGCTCAAGAGCAGTGTTTTCCACAGAACATATTGCCAGCCGTGTGGCATTGTGAAGTAGCCAGGCGGGGTCAGTGTAATACTTTGTACTACTATAAATTTTTCTGCTATTTATAATTATTGCTTAATCTATGCAAAACCTAATTAATTGCATAATTTAACATAAATTGATTTAATGATCATTTGTGCAACATATTTGATACCAATTAATTTTATCTTAAAGGGACATGAAACTCCAAATTATTATTTTATGATTCAGACAGAGCATACAATTTTATTAATCAAATGTTCCCATTTATTTCTATTACCAAATTTGCTTCATTTTCTTTTTCCATTTTCCACTACTGAGAAGCTGCTGAACCCATCTGTTTAGCCAATGACAAGAGACATTTATGTGCAGCCACTAATCAGCAGCTAGCTCCCAGTAGTGCATTGCAGCTTCTGACCCTACCTAGGTAATGATGTTCAACAAAGGATAGCAAGAGAACAAATAACATTAGATAATAGAAGCAAATTGTTTAAAACGACATTATTTATATCATGAAAGTTTAATTTCTAACTTTACTGTCCCTTTAATATTGGCTTAAATTTTAGCTGGGTGATCAGTAACTTCAGCCGGGTGGTGTGCCCGTTAAATAGGTTCTGGAGAGAACACTGAAGAATAAAGTTAAATAAAAGGCTACATATTTAAATGTTACATTACAAGGGGTTAATTATACAAAGTACTATTTTACCAACAAAAACAACTTATAGGAATAAGCAGAGTAAAGTTCTTGCAATGTCTAAGTGTTTTGACTGTTTAAAGCAGCAGATGATAGTTAAAAATAATATACTGAGCTCTTACAACAAGCAGGAAGACAGGAATACTAGATAGGTCAAATGGCTGTTATCTTCAAAACCAGATTCTGCAAGGACTTTTTACAAGATATACTGTGTAGGTTTTTATATGCATTGTGTTAAAATGAAATAATCCCCTCAATTTACTTCCTGCAGAGTTTTAACGTCTGCTAAACGTCAACGTATTGATCCTGCTGCTGCGTTTGTAATACTCCCTGGCAAAGCTTCCAGCAGCCTGGCTTGTGGTACTGTGCTCTATACTCAACCTTTCACCCAAAAAACTCAGTCACTCTGAAAGCAGCCAAAACCCACAGTTTATTAGTAATGGTTCCCATCTAACATCTGTATCTATATTATATATAAAGTTAGTAAGGGTGTATTACTCTTTTTTTTCTATCACTTAAAGGGACATGAAACCCAATTTTTTTCTTTCATGATTTAGAAAGAGCATACAATTATAAACAACTTTCTAATTCACTTCTATTATCTATTTTGCTTCATTCTCTTGATATTCTTTGCTGAAAAGTATATCTAGATATGCTTAGTAACTGCTGATTGGTAGCTGCACATAGATGCCTCCTGTGATTGGTTCACTGTGTGCATTGCTATTTCTTAATTAAAGTATATCTAAAGAATGAAGCAAATTAGGTAATAGAAGTAAATTGGAATGCTGTTTAAAATTGTATTCTCTACCTTAATCATGAAAGAAAATGTTTGGGTATAGTGTCCCTTTAAATGAAAGAGCAGCTGTTAAACATATGAACAATATTTTGCATTAAAAAGGATTAAAGAGACATGAAACCCAACATTTTTCTTTTTGAATTCAGGTAGAGAATACAATTTTAAACAATTTTCCAATTTACTTCTATTAGCTAATTTGCTTTATTCTTTTGATATCCTTTGTTGAAAAGCATATCGAGATAGGCTTAGTAGCTGCTGATTTGTGGCTGCACATAGATGCCTTGTGTGGTTGGCTCACCCATGTGCTTTGTTGTTTCTTCAACAAAGGATATCTAAAGAATGAAGCAAATTAGATTAGAAGTAAATTGGATTGTTGTTTAAAAATTATATTCTCTATCTGAATCATTAAATAAATATTTAGGGTTTCATGTCCCTTTAAGTAAAAGCTGAACATAACAGGAAATGCATGATTACACAAAAAGTTGGTTTATTCAGCACAGGAACATCAGTTTAATAAAAAAACAAAAAAGGCTTTGAAATATACAGGCGTACCTCGGAGATATTGTGGGTTCGGTTCCAGACCACTGCAATAAAGTGAGTCACACTAATTTTTTGTTCCCCAGTTGTAAAAGTTATATTTACACTATACTTTAGTCTTTTAAGTGTGCAATAGCATTATGCCTAAAAAGCAATGTACATACCTTAATTAAAAAAATACTTTATTGCTAAAAAATCATCTGAGCTTTCAGTGAGCTATAGGGGGCGATATATCAAGCCCTTGCCTATGACTGCAGGTTCTCACAAGCAAGAGAACCTGCACGCCGTATTTAACAAGCAGCAGTCATCAGACCACTGCTTCCCTACCCTTTCGCTACCTCTTAGGTGGCAAATTTCAATCTCCTGCCCGCGCGTGATTGGCTGTGCGGGACTGCACGCAAGCGCAAAAAAGCGCTTGTGTGCAATGCTGAATTACGCCAGGGGAATTCAGCCCGCCAGAGGCGAGCTGCGGCGGACAGGGATGCCTATGTGCCCTTGATAAATCGCCCCCATAATCTTTTTGCTGGTGGTGTGTATATATAGGTGTGTATATATGTGTACTCATGCATATGTAATCTTGACACAGGGCTGCCATAAACCTTCAATTTTTAAAAAGAGCAATATCTGCAAAGGGTAATAAAAGGAGGTATGCCTGTATTTTGAAACATTTTAGATATAACAATTAGGTTTCTTGAGCATTATGTCCCTTTAAATGGATATGAAAACCCAACATTTTCTTTTATGGTTCAGATAGAGCATGCAATTTTAAACAACTTTCTAAATTACTTCTTTTATAAAATTGTCTGTGTTCTCTTGGTATATTTGTTGAAGAGCAGGGACATAAGCTCAGGAGGGTACACGTGTCTAAAGCACTATATGGCAGCAATTTTGCAATAATGTTACCCATTTGCAAGAGCACTAGATGACTATTTCCTGCCATGTAGCGCTCTAGACGCCTACCTAAGTATCGCTTCAATAAAATAATAGGATGGGGACAAAGCAGATTTTATAATAGAAATAAAAAGGCTATTTTAAAAAAATGGTATGCTTTGTCTTCATCACACAAGATAATGTGGGGTTTAGTTTGAAATCAAGACAGTCAAACTGAATACAAATAAACTTGTATTGAAGTTAAACCACACATGATACACCCTGAACCTTTCCTCTCATAAACACAAACTCAGTAACACTAAACTATATCCATCCGGGTTCTATACCCTCCAAACTGACTCTACAGTCACACCAAATCATACTTCAACTACTTTCTAGGCACAGAGCACCGGACCAGTTATACTGACATTTGATAACAGAATTTATGTTTACCTGATAAATTACTTTCTCCAACGGTGTGTCCGGTCCACGGCGTCATCCTTACTTGTGGGATATTCTCTTCCCCAACAGGAAATGGCAAAGAGCCCAGCAAAGCTGGTCACATGATCCCTCCTAGGCTCCGCCTACCCCAGTCATTCGACCGACGTTAAGGAGGAATATTTGCATAGGAGAAACCATATGTTACCGTGGTGACTGTAGTTAAAGAAAATAAATTATCAGACCTGATTAAAAAAACCAGGGCGGGCCGTGGACCGGACACACCGTTGGAGAAAGTAATTTATCAGGTAAACATAAATTCTGTTTTCTCCAACATAGGTGTGTCCGGTCCACGGCGTCATCCTTACTTGTGGGAACCAATACCAAAGCTTTAGGACACGGATGAAGGGAGGGAGCAAATCAGGTCACCTAAATGGAAGGCACCACGGCTTGCAAAACCTTTCTCCCAAAAATAGCCTCAGAAGAAGCAAAAGTATCAAATTTGTAAAATTTAGAAAAAGTGTGCAGTGAAGACCAAGTCGCTGCCTTACATATCTGATCAACAGAAGCCTCGTTCTTGAAGGCCCATGTGGAAGCCACAGCCCTAGTGGAGTGAGCTGTGATTCTTTCAGGAGGCTGCCGTCCGGCAGTCTCATAAGCCAATCGGATAATGCTTTTAATCCAGAAGGAGAGAGAGGTAGAAGTTGCTTTTTGACCTCTCCGTTTACCAGAATAAACAACAAACAAAGACAAAGTTTGTCTGAAATCCTAGTAGCTGCTAAGTAAAATTTGAGAGCACGAACTACATCCAAGTTGTGCAACAAACGTTCCTGCTTTGAAACTGGATTAGGACACAAAGAAGGCACAACTATCTCCTGGTTAATGTTTTTGTTAGAAACAACTTTTGGAAGAAAACCAGGTTTAGTACGCAAAACCACCTTATCTGCATGGAACACCAGATAAGGAGAAGAACACTGCAGAGCAGATAATTCTGAAACTCTTCTAGCAGAAGAAATTGCAACCAAAAACAAAACTTTCCAAGATAATAACTTAATATCAACGGAATGTAAGGGTTCAAACGGAACCCCCTGAAGAACTGAAAGAACTAGGTTGAGACTCCAAGGAGGAGTCAAAATTTTGTAAACAGGCTTGATTCTAACCAGAGCCTGAACAAAGGCTAGAACATCTGGCACAGCTGCCAGCTTTTTGTGAAGTAACACAAACAAGGCAGAAATCTGTCCCATCAAGGAACTTGCAGATAATCCTTTTTCCAATCCTTCTCGAAGGAAGGATAGACTCTTAGGAATCTTAACCTTGTCCCAAGGGAATCCTGCAGATTCACACCAACAGATATACCAAATTATGTGGTAATTTTTCTGGTTACAGGCTTTCAGGCCTGAACAAGAGTATTAATAACAGAATCTGAGAACCCTCGCTTTGATAAGATCAAGCGTTCAATCTCCAAGCAGTCAGCTGGAGTGGGTCGAACGGACCTAGAACAAGAAGGTCTCTCAAAGGTAGCTTCCATGGTGGAGCCGATGACATATTCACCAGATCTGCATACCAAGTCCTGCATGGCCACGCAGGAGCTATCAAAATCACCGACGCCCTCTCCTGATTGATCCTGGCTACCAGCCTGGGGATGAGAGGAAACGGCGGGAACACATAAGCTAGTTTGAAGGTCCAAGGTGCTACTAGTGCATCCACTAGAGCCGCCTTGGGATCCCTGGATCTGTACCCGTAGTAAGGAACTCTGAAGTTCTGACGAGAGGCCATCAGATCCATGTCTGGAATGCCCCACGGTTGAGTGACTTGGGCAAAGATTTCCGGATGGAGTTCCCACTCCCCCGGATGCAATGTCTGACGACTCAGAAAATCCGCTTCCCAATTTTCCACTCCTGGGATGTGGATAGCAGACAGGTGGCAGGAGTGAGACTCCGCCCATAGAATGATTTTGGTCACTTCTTCCATCGCTAGGGAACTCCTTGTTCCCCCCTGATGGTTGATGTATGAACTTGGCCCTCGCTAGCTGAGGCCAAGCTTTGAGAGCATTGAAAATCGCTCTCAGTTCCAGAATATTTATCGGTAGAAGAGATTCTACCCGAGACCAAAGACCCTGAGCTTTCAGGGATCCCCAGACCGCGCCCCAGCCCATCAGACTGGCGTCGGTCGTGACAATGACCCACTCTGGTCTGCGGAAGGTCATCCCTTGTGACAGGTTGTCCAGGGACGGCCACCAACGGAATGAGTCTCTGGTCCTCTGATTTACTTGTATCTTTGGAGACAAGTCTGAATAGTCCCCATTCCACTGACTGAGCATGAACAGTTGTAATGGTCTTAGATGAATGCGCACAAAAGGAACTATGTCCATTGCCGCTACCATCAAACCTATCACTTCCATGCACTGCGCTATGGAAGGAAGAGGAACGGAATGAAGTATCCGACAAGAGTCTAGAAGTTTTGTTTTTCTGGCTTCTGTCAGAAAAATCCTCATTTCTAAGGAGTCTATTATAGTTCCCAAGAAGGGAACCCTCGTTGACGGAGATAGAGAACTCTTTTCCACGTTCACTTTCCATCCGTGAGATCTGAGAAAGGCCAGGACAATGTCCGTGTGAGCCTTTACTTGAGGAAGGGACGACGCTCGAATCAGAATGTCGTCCAAGTAAGGTACTACAGCAATGCCCCTTGGTCTTAGCACCGCCAGAAGGGACCCTAGTACCTATGAGAAAATCCTAGGAGCAGTGGCTAATCCGAAAGAAAACGCCACGAACTGGAAATGCTTGTCCAGGAATGCAAACCTTAGGAACCGATGATGTTCCTTGTGGATAGGAATATGTAGATACGCATCCTTGAAATCCACCTTGGTCATGAATTGACCTTCCTGGATGGAAGGAAGAAGTGTTCGAATGGTTTCCATCTTGAACGATGGAACCTTGAGAACTTGTTCAAGATCTTGAGATCTAAGATTGGTCTGAACGTTCCCTCTTTTTTGGGAACTATGAACAGATTGGAGTAGAACCCCATCCCTTGTTCTCCTAATGGAACAGGATGAATCACTCCCATTTTTAGCAGGTCTTCTACCCAATGTAAGAATGCCTGTCTTCTTATGTGGTCTGAAGACAACTGAGACCTGTGGAACCTCCCCCTTGGAGGAAGCCCCTTGAACTCCAGAGAATAACCTTGGGAGACTATTTCTAGCGCCCAAGGATCCAGAACATCTCTTGCCCAAGCCTGAGCGAAGAGAGAGAGTCTGCCCCCCACCAGATCCGGTCCCGGATCGGGGGCCCGCATTTCATGCTGTCTTGGTAGCAGTGGCAGGTTTCCTGGCCTGCTTTCCTTTGTTCCAGCCTTGCATAGGTCTCCAGGCTGGATTGGCTTGAGAAGTATTACCTTCCTGCTTAGAGGACGTAGCCCTTGGGGCTGATCCGTTTCTGCGAAAGGGACGAAACTTAGGTTTATTTTTGGTCTTGAAAAGACCTATCCTGAGGAAGGGCGTGGCCCTTGCCCCCAGTGATATCAGAGATAATCTCTTTCAAGTCAGGGCCAAAGAGTGTTTTCCCCTTGAAAGGAATGTCAAGCAATTTGTTCTTGGAAGACGCATCCGCTGCCCAAGATTTTAACCAAAGCGCTCTGCGCCACAATAGCAAACCCAGAATTTTTTCGCCGCTAACCTAGCCAATTGCAAGGTGGCGTCTAGGGTGAAAGAATTAGCCAATTTAAGAGCACGAATTCTGTCCATAATCTCCTCATAAGAAGAAGAATTACTAATAATCGCCTTTCCTAGCTCATCAAACTAGAAACACGCGGCTGCAGTGACAGGGACAATGCATGCAATTGGTTGTAGAAGGGAACCTTGCTGAACAAACATCTTTAGCAGACCTTCTAATTTTTTATCCATAGGATCTTGGAAAGCACAACTATCTTCTATGGGTATAGTGGCGCGCTTGTGTAGAGTAGAAACCGCCCCCTCGACCTTGGGGACTGTCTGCCATCAGTCCTTTCTGGGGTCGACTATAGGAAAACAATTTTATAAATATGGGGGGAGGTACTAAAGGTATACCGGGCCTGTCCCATTCTTTACTAACAATGTACGCCACCCGCTTGGATATAGGAAAAGCTTCGGGGGGCCCCGGGGCCTCTAAGAACTTTTCCATTTTACATAGTGGTTCTGGAATGACCAGATAATCACAATCATCCAAATTGGATAACACCTCCTTAAGCAGAGCGCGGAGATGTTCCAACTTAAATTTAAAAGTAATCACATCAGGTTCAGCTTGTTGAGAAATGTTTCCTGAATCTGAAAATTTCTCCCTCAGACAAAACCTCCCTGGCCCCCTCAGACTGGTGTAGGGGCCCTTCAGAAACCATATCATCAGCGTTCTCATGCTCTACAGAATTTTCTAAAACAGAGCAGTCGCGCTTTCGCTGATAAGTGGGCATATTGGCTAAAATGTTTTTGATAGAATTATCCATTACAGCCGTTAATTGTTGCATAGTAAGGAGTATTGGCGCACTAGATGTACTAGGGGCCTCCTGTATGGGCAAGACTGGTGTAGACGAAGGAGGGGATGATGCAGTACCATGCTTACTCCCCTCACTTGAGGAATCATCTTGGGCATCATTTTTACTAAATTTTTTTATGACATAAAATACATATAGTTAAATGAGAAGGAACCTTGGTTTCCCCACAGTCAGAACACAATCTATCTGGTAGTTCAGACATGTTAAACAGGCATAAACTTGATAACAAAGCACAAAAAACGTTTTAAAATAAAACCGTTACTGTCACTTTAAATTTTAAACTGAACACACTTTATTACTGCAATTGCGAAAAAGTATGAAGGAATTGTTCAAAATTCACCAAAATTTCACCACAGTGTCTTAAAGCCTTAAAAGTATTGCACACCAAATTTGGAAGCTTTAACCCTTAAAATAACGGAACCGGAGCCGTTTTTATATTTAACCCCTTTACAGTCCCTGGAATCTGCTTTGCTGAGACCCAACCAAGCCCAAAGGGGAATACGATACCAAATGATGCCTTCAGAAAGACTTTTCTATGTATCAGAGCTCCACACACATGCAGCTGCATGCCATGCTGTCCTCAAAAACAAGTGCGCCATACCGGCGCGAAAATGAGGCTCTGACTATGATTAGGGAAAGCCCCTAAAGAATAAGGTGTCTAAAACAGTGCCTGCCGATATAATCATATCAAAATACCCAGAATAAATGATTCCTCAAGGCTAAATATGTGTTAATAATGAATCGATTTAGCCCAGAAAAAGTCTACAGTCTTAATAAGCCCTTGTGAAGCCCTTATTTACTATCTTAATAAACATGGCTTACCGGATCCCATAGGGAAAATGACAGCTTCCAGCATTACATCGTCTTGTTAGAATGTGTCATACCTCAAGCAGTAAGAGACTGCACACTGTTCCCCCAACTGAAGTTAATTGCTCTCAACAGTCCTGTGTGGAACAGCCATGGATTTTAGTTACGGTGCTAAAATCATTTTCCTCATACAAACAGAAATCTTCATCTCTTTTCTGTTTCTGAGTAAATAGTACATACCAGCACTATTTTAAAATAACAAACTCTTGATTGAATAATAAAAACTACAGTTAAACACTAAAAAACTCTAAGCCATCTCCGTGGAGATGTTGCCTGTACAACGGCAAAGAGAATGACTGGGGTAGGCGGAGCCTAGGAGGGATCATGTGACCAGCTTTGCTGGGCTCTTTGCCATTTCCTGTTGGGGAAGAGAATATCCCACAAGTAAGGATGACGCCGTGGACCGGACACACCTATGTTGGAGAAATCTTCATTTTTTATTTGAAAACTGTCAGGATATTCATATAAAATATACTTTTTATATACCATATTGTTATAGTATTATATTAGGATTTTGAAAACATGTATACCATTAAACAATATTTAAAATGTCACCTTTCACTCATTAGTAAAACCCTGGTTGCCAGTTCTATATTCTCTCAAAACGGTGTATACCAAAATAACAACTGCAGTAAGTAGCAATACTTTTCTTTCTTTATTAATAATAATAATAATGCACACTAAATGGCATTTCTCTGCAGATGCTTTTAATAATGACAGCATTCAGTTGGTGAGACTATAATTAAAAGTGCATGTATAATATATAGCATCAGCATGTATGGTTTCAACTAAATGAGATCAAACAACATATATATTGGAATCTTACCTGTTTTTCCAACTCCACTTCCTCCCAATACAACAATCTTTATATTCCTGTTAGGATCACAGTCTAAGAGAGGGTATTCGGGGATAGGAACAAGAAGATAGTTGTGCGAGAACTGGGACATAGTCTATGAGATGAAAAAGCACAGCAGATCCTTCCAAAATTGATTATATACTCTCCACTAGGTTACAGAGCTGAAGTTTGTTAACGGCAATAACATTGTTTAGAAGTAGGTCACGCACTTCTCAGACATTCCAGGCAACATCCAGCTGTCCCCCAATTCAGAGGACCGTTTGGAGGCAGAACGTAAGCTGCTTTTTTCCCAGCTTGAGTGAAAACTGATCCTTGTACTAAACAACCAATCAGAACAACCCCAATGACATTCCATGGGGAGGGGAGCTGAGAAATTGCTGATTTTAACTGTATCTTCTCAGATACTTTATGCTTATACAAGTTATTATTAACTTTCAGAAATATTTTATTTAAACATATTTATAGTGGGACTTGACAAATCCATGAAGTCAGCGACTCATAGGTAATATTTATTTCTGACCTCTAACTTTTTGTATTCTTCTACATACAACCCTATGTAAAAGTATATGGCTGGATGCTTAGTGTTCTGGGATACTCCTAAGTTTCCCATTGATCAGTCCCTGATTTTAAAGGGACATGAAACACATTTTTTTTCTTTCCTGATTCAGAGAAAGCATACCATGTAAACAACTTATTTATTTCTATCATCTAATTTGTTTTGTTATCTTGGTATTCCTTTGTTGAAAACCATATCTAGGTAGGCTCAGGAGCTACTAATTGGTGACTGCACATATATGCCTCCTGTTATTGGCTATCCCATGTGCATTGCTTTTTCTTCAACAAAAGATACTAAGAAAAGGAAAAAAAATAGATAATAGAAGTAAACTGTAAAGTTTTTTAAAATCGTATTCTCTATAATAATTAATAAATTAATAATTAATAAAACAGTATATATATATATATATATATATATATATATATTACAGGGCTATATATATATATATATATATATATATATATATATATATATATATATATAAATATATATATATATATATATATATATATATATACACACACATTGCCACTTTAAAAAGGGAGACATATGAAAAATACATGTCAGGGCTGTTTAAAGAAATGTGTTGATTAATGTTCCATTATAAGAACCCTGACATGAATTTTTTATATGTGTCCCTTTTTAAAGAGGCAATAGGGTCACTATATATATATATATATATACCACCTCTGCCATCTCATAACAGGTAATATTTGTAAGTGTCATGTAAATACAAGAGGGGGCTGCAAAATATATCATGCATTACAAAAAAATAACTTTGTCCGTTTTGCTTTACTCAAAGTTAATGAACACAATATATCAATCAATAATCAATGAGTACATGCACCTTTTTTAACAAAAAATAATAAAAAAATAATATATATATACTGGTAGAAAACCTTTTATCCAAACTGCTTGGGACCAGAAAAAGTTTAGATTTCTGAATATTATTATCTGTAAAATGGGACAGTTTGGAAAAAATGTGTAAACAACAATATCTTATGTCATTTAGGCAATATTTACATCATAATACAGCTTATAAATGTAAGCTAAAGGTAGTTTTATATAATTTTTAATACTTTTATATACATAGTACCATCAGAGAAATATTACAGTACTGTAATCAGAAAGGTAATATTTGTTGTTTTAAATAAATAAAGAATATTATTTATATTTTAGAAAAAAAACAAAAAAAAAAACAAACAAACCAAAGACACAGGCATTATTACTTATAAGCAGCAAAAAAAAGGAATTTTTGCTAATTTTATATATATATATATATATATATATATATATATATATATATATATATATATATATGTTTCAATAACTTGCTTTAATGAGTTACGATCAGTAATCTATATATACCTTTATGAAAAATAAAATAAATGGAGTCAACAGCAACTTTTACCCAGTGCTGAATAAATATGATGAACTACTTAATACTATATTTAATAGCATTTTTTTTTATAATGCAACCAAATATTCTGTAGAGATAAAATATGCAGTTAAAAAACCTTCTCTAAAATGCAAGAAGATGAGTGTATAACAAAAAATATGTGACACAAGGGGTGTTTGGTGAAAGGGTTAAGAAAAACAGCATAATTCCCTTTTTTGAGAAACAGTTCAAGCCTCAGTGATTTAATCCTTATTCTTATGGGACTCCCTGCTAGAGGGAGACAGAGAACAATAGGAAAGAATCAAGAATCCAAGCCACTTGTGAAAAAACGTTTCCCCCCAGAATGCCACATAATTCTGCATTGAGAGACTAAACACTGAGAATTACTGAAAACAAATGCTGATCTGTAAATACATTAAAGTTTAAATAACTCTAGAAAGCTCTATATTGGTATCATTCATACATAAAGTAATTAAAACTCAAACTAATCAGCAGTTAAATGTTAACTTTTATCAGAACTTCACTTTAAAACTTACGGCTAGATTACGAGTTTTTGTCGGTAAGGCTTGCGGCTCTAACGCTCCTTTTTTTTCCACCGCTACCTTAAGCCAACGCTGGTATTACAGGTTTTTTTAAACCTGGTGTTAGCCGCAAAAAGGTGAGCGTTGAGCAGAATTTAGCTCCACATCTCATCTCAATACCAGCATTGCTTACGGTAGCGGTAAGATAGCTAAACGTGCTTGTGCACTATTTCCCCATAGGAAACAATGGGGCTGAGCTGGCTGGAAAAAAACCTAACACCTGTAAAAAAGCAGCGTCCAGCTTCTAACACAGCCCCATTGTTTCCTATGGGAAAATAAAAAATATGTCTGCACCTAACACCCTAACATGAACCCCGAGTCTAAACACCCCTAATCTTACACTTATTAACCCCTAATCTGCCGCCCCCGACATCGTCGCCACTTGCATTATACTATTAACCCCTAATCTACCGCTCCGGACACCGCCGCCACCTACATTACATGTATTAACCCCTAATCTGCTGCCCCCAACATCGCTGACACCTACATTATAGTTATTAACCTCGAATCTGCCCCCCCCAACGTCGCCGCAACAATATTAAATTAATTAACCCCTAATCTTTCACCGCCAACGTCGCTGCCACTATAATAAAGTTATTAACCCCTAAACTTAAGTCTAACCCTAACACCCCCCTAATTTAAATACATCTAAATAAAAACATAATTTATGCTTACCTGATAAATTTATTTCTCTTGTGATGTATCGAGTCTACGGATTCATCCTTACTTGTGGGATATTCTCCTTCCCAACAGGAAGGGGCAGAGAGAGCACCCACAGCAGAGCTGTCTATATAGCTCCCCCCTTAACTCCACCCCCCAGTCATTCGACCGAAGGCTAGGAAGAAAAAGGAGAAACCATAGGGTGCAGTGGTGACTGAAAGTTTAAAAAATAAAAATATATATGCCTGTCGTAATAAACAGGGCGGGCCGTGGACTCGATACATCACAAGAGAAATAAATTTATCAGGTAAGCATAAATTATGTATTCTCTTGTAAGATGTATCGAGTCCACTGATTCATCCTTACTTGTGGGATACCAATACCAAAGCTTTAGGACTCGGATGAAGGGAGGGACAAAACAGGGACCTTAAACAGAAGGCACCACTGCTTGTAGAACCTTTCTCCCAAAAATAGCCTCCGAAGAAGCAAAAGTATCAAATTTGGAAAATTTGGAAAAAGTATGAAGCGAAGACCAAGTCGCCGCCTTACAAATATGTTCAACAGAAGCCTCATTTTTAAAAGCCCATGTGGAAGCCACAGCTCTAGTAGAATGAGCAGTAATTCTTTCAGGAGGCAGCTGTCCAGCAGTCTCATAGGCCAAACGGATGACGCTTTTCAGCCAAAAGGAAAGAGAGGTAGCCGTAGCCTTTTGGCCTCTCCGCTTACCAGAATAAACAACAAACAATGAAGATGTTTGACGGAAATATTTGGTTGCTTGTAAGTAGAACTTTACAGCACGAACCACATCAAGATTGTGCAACAGACGTTCCTTCTTTGATGAAGGATTAGGACACAGAGAAGGAACAACAATCTCTTGATTGATATTCTTATTAGAAACAACCTTAGGAAGAAAACCAGGTTTGGTACGCAAAACCACCTTATCTGAATGGAAAATAAGATAAGGGGAATCACACTGTAAAGCAGATAGCTCAGAAACTCTTCGAGCCGAAGAGATAGCAACTAAGAACAAAACTTTCCATGATAGAAATTTAATATCTATGGAATGCATAGGTTCTAACGGAACCCCTTGAAGAACTCTAAGGACTAAGTTTAGGCTCCAAGGCGGAGCAGCAGGCTTAAATACAGGCTTAATTTTGACCAAAGCCTGACTAAAAGTTTGAACGTCTGGGACATCTGCCAGACGTTTGTGTAGTAGAATAGACAAAGCAGATATTTGTCCTTTTAGAGAACTAGCTGATAATCCCTTCTCCAAACCCTCTTGGAGAAAAGACAATATTCTAGGAATCCTAATTTTACTCCACGAGTAACCTTTGGATTCACACCAATAAAGATATTTGCGCCAAATCTTATGATAGATCTTCCTAGTGACAGGCTTTCTAGCCTGAATCAGGGTATCAATGACCGACTCAATCTCAGTCTCCAAGCAGTCAGACGCAGAGAAACTAGATTTGGATGTGAGAACGGACCTTGGATTAGAAGGTCCCGCCTCATTGGCAGGGTCCACGGTGGAACCGAGGACATGCCCACTAGGTCTGCATACCAAGTCCAGCGTGGCCACACAGGTGCTATCAGAATCACAGAAGCTCTCTCCTGCTTGATTCTGGCAACCAGACGTGGAAGCGGTGGAAATACGTAGGCCAGATTGAAGGACCAAGGTACTGCTAGAGCATCTAACAGTACCGCTTTGGGATCCCGGGACCTGGCCCCGTAACGAGGAAGTTTGGCATTCTGACGCAACGCCATCAGATCCAATTCTGGTGTGCCCCATAGCTGAATCAGCTGAGCAAATACCTCCGGATGGAGTTCCCACTCCCCCGGATGAAAAGTCTGACGACTTAGAAAATCCGCCTCCCAGTTTTCTACTCCTGGAATGTGGATTGCTGAGAGATGGCAAGAGTGATCCTCTGCCCATCGGATTATTTTGGTTACCTCCATCATCGCTAGAGAACTCCTTGTTCCTCCTTGATGATTGATATAAGCTACAGTTGTGATGTTGTCCGACTGAAACCTGATGAATTTGGCTGCAGCAAGCTGAGGCCACGTCTGAAGCGCCTTGAATATCGCTCTCAGTTCTAGGATGTTTATCGGAAGAAGAGATTCCTCCCGAGACCATAAGCCCTGTGCTTTCAGGGAGTTCCAGACTGCACCCCAGCCTAGCAGGCTGGCATCTGTCGTTACAATGAGCCACTCTGGCCTGTGGAAGTACATTCCCTGAGACAGGTGGTCCTGAGACAACCACCAGAGAAGAGAATCTCTGGTCTCCTGGTCCAGATGCAGTTGAGGAGATAAATCTGCATAATCCCCATTCCACTGTTTGAGCATGCATAGTTGCAGTGGTCTGAGGTGTAGGTGGGCAAAAGGAACTATGTCCATTGCCGCTACCATGAGTCCGATTACCTCCATACACTGAGCCACAGATGGCCGAGGAATGGAATGAAGAGTTCGGCAAGTGGTTAAGAGTTTTGATTTTCTGACTTCCGTCAGATATATTTTCATTTCTACCGAATCTATCAGAGTCCCCAGAAAGGAAACTCTTGTGAGAGGGAAGAGAGAACTCTTTTTTTATGTTCACCTTCCACCCGTGAGATCTCAGAAAAGCCAACACAATGTCCGTGTGAGACTTGGCTAGCTGAAAAGTCGATGCCTGAATTAAATTGTCGTCTATATAAGGCACCACTGCTATGCCCCGTGGTCGTAGAACCACCAGAAGGGACCCTAGCACCTTTGTGAAAATTCTTGGAGCCGTGGCTAACCCGAAGGGAAGAGCCACAAACTGGTAATGCCTGTTTAGAAAGGCAAATCTGAGAAATTGATGATGATTTCTGTGAATAGGGATGTGTAGATACGTATCCTTTAAGTCCACGGTAGTCATATATTGACCTTCCTGGATCAAAGGCAGAATAGTCCGAATGGTCTCCATCTTGAATGATGGAACCCTGAGGAACTTGTTTAGAATTTTGAGATCCAAGATTGGGCTGAAAGTTCCCTCTTTTTTGGGAACTACAAACAGGTTTGAGTAGAACCCTAGTCCCTGTTCCTCTTTTGGGACTGGGCGGATCACCCCCATGGTAAGCAGATCTTCTACACAGTGTAAGAACGCCTCTCTCTTTTTCTCCCCTGTGGAAGGGAATCTTTGAATTCCAGAAGATATCCCTGGGACACAATTTCTAAAGCCCAGGGATCGTGAACATCTCTTGCCCAAGCCTGAGCGAAGAGAGAGAGTCTGCCCCCTACTAGATCCGGTCCCGGATCGGGGGCTACCCCTTCATGCTGTCTTAGAGGCAGTTGCAGGCTTCTTGGCCTGTTTACCCTTGTTCCAAGTCTGGTTAGGTCTCCAGACTGACTTGGATTGGGCAAAATTCCCCTCTTGCTTTGCAGCAGAGGAAGCCGAAACGAAACCACTTTTGAAGTTCCGAAAGGAACGAAAATTATTTTGTTTGATCTTCATCTTATTTGATCTATCCTGAGGAAGGGCATGACCTTTCCCTCCAGTGATGTCTGAAATAATCTCTTTCAGTTCAGGCCCGAATAGGGTCTTTCCTTTGAAAGGGATGTTCAAAAGTTTAGATTTGGATGACACATCAGCAGACCAGGACTTAAGCCATAACGCCCTGCGTGCTAAAATGGCAAAACCTGAATTCTTTGCCGCTAATTTAGCCAGTTGAAAAGCGGCATCTGTAATAAAAGAATTAGCCAACTTAAGGGCCTTGATTCTGTCCATAATCTCCTCTAATGGAGTCTCCATCTGAAGAGCCTCTTCTAGAGCCTCAAACCAGAAAGCAGCTGCAGTAGTTACAGGAACAATGCCCGCAATAGGTTGAAGAGAGAAACCCTGATGAACAAAAAATTTTCTTCAGGAGACCCTCTAATTTTTTATCCATAGAATCTCTGAAAGCACAACTGTCTTCGATAGGTATAGTTGTACGCTTAGACAGAGTAGAAATAGCTCCCTCCACCTTAGGGACTGTCTGCCACGAGTCCCGCATGGTGTCACATATGGGAAACATTTTCTTAAAAACAGGAGGGGGAGAGAACGGAATACCTGGTACTGGAAAAACATCAGTGTAAACAGGAACCTCTAAGTATTTATCCATTTTACACAATTTCTCTGGAACCACTATAGGGTCACAATCATCTAGAGTCGCTAATACCTCCCTGAGCAATAAGCAGAGGTGTTCAAGCTTAAATTTAAAGGCCCTCATATCAGAATCTGTCTGAGGAAGCGTCTTTCCTGAATCAGAAATTTCTCCCTCAGATAACAAATCCCTCACCCCTACTTCAGAGCATTGTGAGGGCATATCAGATACGTCTACTAAAGCGTCAGACGGCTCAGCATTTTTCCTTAACCCAGAGCTGTCCCGCTTTCCTTGTAAACCAGGCAGTTTAGATAAAACCTCTGTGAGGGTTGTATTCATAACTGTGGCCATGTCTTGTAAAGTAAACGAATCTGACGCACTAGAGGTACTTGGCGTCACTTGTGCGGGCGTTACTGGTTGTGACACTTGGGGAGAGCTAGATGACGAACCCTCATTTACTTCTGACTGCGAATCATCTATTGCTCTATTTTTAAGTGCTAATATATGTTCTTTATAGTTTATAGACATATCAGTACAATTGGGACACATTCTAAGAGGGGGTTCCACAATGGCTTCCAAACATATTAAACAAGGATTTTCCTTGGTGTCAGACATGTTAAACAAGCTAGTAATGTAACAAGCAAGCTTGGAAAACACTGTAATCAAAGTAAAAAACACTTAGAAATAAAACGGTACTGTGCCTTTAAGAGAAAAAAAAGCTGCACCAGTTCTGCAAAACAGTGTAAAAAAGCAGTAAACTTAACGAAATTTTTACAGTAGCATTATAAAGGCTTAGTAACTTTGCACAGCTATGCAAATAAACAATTAACCCTTTAATGTCAAAAACGGATTGAAAAAACGTTAAACCCAGTAAAAAAGACTTTCAGCACCATGCCACGCCACAGCTCTGCTGTGGCTCCTACCTGCCCTTCAGAACGATTTGTGGGGGAAAAAACTTCTTTAACAACCCTCAAACACAGCAGAAACGACAGGAGAAGCAGTGATATGTCTCAGAGGAAAGGAAACTGCGCAACTGAGGCCCGAAAATAGGCCCCTCCCACCTCACTCGATGTTTTGAGGCCTATCAGAGAAACACCAGAGTGTCTCTTAATTAACCATGTGAGTTACAAAACTCAAAACTAAGCCACAATGACCCCTTTAGTCCCTTCAAAAAAACGTTATAAATGCATCAAAAAACAAAACGTTTTTTCCTAACAGTGTCATCAGTAACTAATGAGCCCTTCAAGCAAGCTGAAATTCCTATTAAAGTATCTGAATACAGCTTACCCTTCCCTCATGGGGATATTGCCTGCCTTTTCTAGATTTAATACAGTCTGTCTATAAAAATATAGACTGAACATACCTCATATGCAGCTTAGCCTGCAAACTGTTCTCTCAACTGAAGTTTTCCAATACTCTTCAGGCCTTGTGAGAACAGCAGTGGATCTTAGTTACAAAGTGCTAAGATCATCATCCTTCTTGCAGAAATCTTCATCCCTTTTCTGCCAGAGAGTAAATAGTACACACCGGTACCATTTAAAATAATAAACTTTTGCTTGAGAAGTAAAAAACTAACATTTTAGTCACCACATAGCTCTTTGCCCTTCCTAGCAGTTAAGCAGGCAGAGAGAATGACAGGGGGGTGGAGCTAAGGGGGGAGCTATATAGACAGCTCTGCTGTGGGTGCTCTCTCTGCCACTTCCTGTAGGGAAGGAGAATATCCCACAAGTAAGGATGAATCTGTGGACTCGATACATCTTACAAGAGAAATAACTATCTTTAACTAAATTATTCCTATTTAAAACTAAATACTTACCTGTAAAATAAACCATAAGCTAGCTACAATATAACTAATAGTTACATTGTAGCTAGCTTATGATTTATTTTTATTTTACTCGCAACTTTGTATTTATTTTAACTAGGTACAATAGTTATTAAATAGTTATTAACTATTTAATAGCTACCTAGCTAAAATAAGTACAAAATTACCTGTAAAATAAATCCTAACCTAAGTTACAATTACACCTAACACTACACTATCATTAAACTAATTACCTAAACTACCTACTATTAAATACAATTAAATTCAATAAACTAAATTACAGAAACCCCCCCCACACTAAATTATGAAAAAAAAATAAACACTAAATTACAGAAAATAAAAAAAAATAAAAGTTTAAACTAATTACACCTAATCTAAGCCCCCTAATAAAATAAAAAAGCCTCCCAAAATAATAAAATGCCCTACTCTATACTAAATTACAAATAGCCTTTAAAAGGGCCTTTTGAGAGGCATTGCCCCAAAGTAATCAGCTCTTTTACCTGTAAAAAAAAGAATACAATACCCCCCCCAACATTACAACCCACCACCCACACATCCCTACTCTAAAACCCACCCAATACCCCCTTAAAAAAACCTAACACTACCCCATTGAAGATCCCTCTACCTTGAGCCGTGTTCACCCAGCCGGGCACCAGTGGTCATCCGATCCATCCAGAAGTCTTCATCCAATGAGCCAGAAGAGGACATCCAGACCGGCAGAAGTCTTCATCCTATCCGGGCAGAAGAGAGCATCCAGACCGGGAGTAGGCTTCCTCCAAGCGGCATTTTCTATCTTCATCCATCCGACGAGGAACGGCTCCATCTTGAAGACCTCCGGCGCAGAACATCCTTCTATGCCGACGACTAACGACGAATGAATATTCCTTTAAATGACGTCATCCAAGATGGCGTCCCTCGAATTCCGATTGGCTGATAGGATTCTATCAGCCAATCGGAATTAAGGTAGGAAAAATCTGAACTTCAATCCGATTGGCTGATTGGATCAGCCAATAGAATGCGAGGTCAATTCCATTGGCTGATCCAATCGGATTGAACTTCAATCCGATTGGCTGATTAAATCAACCAATCAGATTTTTCCTACCTTAATTCTGATTGGCTGATAGAATCCTATCAGCCAATCGGAATTCGAGGGACGCCATCTTGGATGACGTCATTTAAAGGAATATTCATTCGTCGTTAGTCGTCAGCCTAGAAGGATGTTCCGCGTCGGAGGTCTTCAAGATGGAGCCGTTACTCGTTGGATGGATGAAGATAGAAGATGCCGCTTGGATGAAGCCTTCTCCCGGTCCGGATGTCCTCTTCTGCCCGGATAGGATGAAGACTTCTGCCGGTCTGGATGTCCTCTTCTGGCCCATTGGATGAAGACTTCTGCATGGATCGGATGACCACTGGTGCCCGGCTGGGTGAAGACGGCTCAAGGTAGGGTGATCTTCAATGGGGTAGTGTTAGGTTTTTTAAGGGGGTATTGGGTGGGTTTTAGAGTAGGGGTGTGTGGGTGGTGGGTTGTAATGTTGGGGGGGTATTGTATTATTTTTTTACAGGTAAAAGAGCTGATTACTTTGGGGCAATGCCCCGCAAAAGGCTCTTTTAAGGGCTATTTGTAATTTAGTATAGGGTAGGGCATTTTATTATTTTGGGGGGCTTTTTTATTTTATTAGGGGGCTTAGATTAGGTGTAATTAGTTTAAACTTCTTGTAATTTTTTTTATTTTCTGTAATTTAGTGTTTATTTTTTTTCGGAATTTAGTGTTTGTTTTTTTTCGGAATTTAGTTTATTGAATTTAATTGTAATTAATTGTAGGTACTTTAGGTAATTAGTTTAAGGATAGTGTAGTGTTAGGTGTAATTGTAACTTAGGTTAGGATTTATTTTACAGGTAATTTTGTACTTATTTTAGCTAGGTAGCTATTAAATAGTTAATAACCATTTAATAACTATTGTACCTAGTTAAAATAAATACAAAGTTGCAAGTAAAATAAAAATAAATCATAAGCTAGCTACAATGTAACTATTAGTTATATTGTAGCTAGCTTATGGTTTATTTTACAGGTAAGTATTTAGTTTTAAATAGGAATAATTTAGTTAATGATAGTTATTTTATTTAGATGTATTTAAATTATATTTAAATTAGGGGGGTGTTAGGGTTAGACTTAGGTTTAGGGGTTAATAAATTTGATATAGTAGCAGCGACGTTGGGGGTGGCAGATTAGGGGTTAATAAATGTAAGTAGGTGTCAGCGATGTTAGGGCAGGCAGATTAGGGGTTAATAAAATGTAACTAGTGTTTGCGAGGCGGGAGTGCAGCGGTTTAGGAGTAAATACATTTATTAAAGTGGCGGCGATGTCCGGTCGACAGATTAGGGGTTAATAAGTGTAGTTAGGTTGCGGGGACGTTGGGGGCGGCAGATTAGGGGTTAATAAATATAATGTAGGTGTCGGCAATGTTAGGGGCAGCAGATTAGGGGTTCATAGGTATAATGTAGGTGGCGGCGATGTCCGGTCGGCAGATTAGGGGTTACATTTTTTTATTATAGTGTTTGCGATGTGGGGGGGCCTCGGTTTAGGGGTTAATAGGTAGTTTATGGGTGTTAGTGTACTTTTTAGCACTTTAGTTAAGAGTTTTATGTTCCCGGCGTTAGCCCATAAAACTCTTAACTACTGACTTTTAAATGCGGTAGGAGTCTTGACAGGAGAGGGTCTACCGCTCACTTCTTCCAAGACTCGTAATACCAGCGTTAGGCAAGTCCCATTAAAAAGATAGGATACGCAATTGACGTAAGGGGATTTGCGGTAGCCTCGAGTCGCGGAAGAAAAGTGAGCGGTACACCTGTACCTGCCAGACTCGTAATACCAGCGGGCGTTAACAAGCAGCGTTGGGACCTCTCAACGCTGCTTTTTAAGGCTAACGCCAAACTCATAATCTAGGCGTTAGATTTCTTCATGGTTTTACAAATACAGATACTGCTCAGAAACAAATTAAACCTCAGTATGCATAAGCCATTCATTTTATTCATCTACTAATAATTAGATGAGGATAACTCATTGTTTATATAATTCTTAGTAGTTTTATAATAAATAGTTACTAGTTATTCAATATATTAATACTAAAGGGCCATTATGTATGGACAACTGATAGCTACAGTATAGGAGGAGGAAACACTGATGCATTTGACTCAGTCAGGGTAAAGTACAAAGAAGATGTACATATTTAAAGGAACATGAAACCCAAACTTTTCTTTTTATAATTCAGGTAGAATATATATATTTAATAAACTTTATTATGAGTAGTACAATAATGACATGTCACAATCAAGTATAGTGGTGATACACAGATCCCTACAAAATGTAGTGTGAAATGTACCATCGTGATGCGCAGATCACGAACATTGATAGTATAATTCTCAATGTTTCAATATATAAACAATGAACATACATTTGTAAACAATTTTCAATGTATTTCTAGTATCAAGTTTGCTTTGTTCTCTTGGTATCTTTTATTAAAAGAGCAGCAATGCACTACTGGGAACTAGCTGAACACATTGGTAAGCAATGACAGAAGGCATATATGTGCAGCCACCAATCAGAAGCTAGGTCCCTGCTTCTAAGCCTACCTAGGTATGCTTTTCAACAAAGGATACCAAGTTTACTAAGCAAACTAGAAAATGGAATTAAATTGGAAAGTTTTTTAAATGATATGCTCTATATTAATCATGAAAGAAAAAGCTTGGGTTTCATGCCCCTTTAGGATATTTAGTCACAATGATTCCAATCCAACCTATAGGTTAATTGTGCACCTTAACATGGACTAATAAGCCCCAATGACCAGGGTGTTTTTTTTAACATATATTTTACTTGTCAGACAGCTACATTAGTGGACTTTCTGGTAAATACTGAAACCATGACAACGATATGCAGGTATGCTCTTACCCCAGACAAAACTCACTTACCAGCAAAGAAATTCATATTTATAGTGGCAACCATATGCAGGTATGCTCTTACCCCAGACAAAACTCACTTACCAGCAAAGAAATACATATTTATAGTGACAACCACATGCATGTACTCTTAACCCAGAAAAAAAACTTGCTTAAAGGGACAGTCTAGAACAAAATAAACTTTCATGATTCAGATAGAGCATGTAATTTTAAACAATTTTCCAATTTACTTTTATCACCAATTTTGCTTTGTTCTCTTGGTATTCTTAGTTGAAAGCTTAACCTAGGAGGTTGATATGTTAATTTCTTAGACCTTGAAGCCCACCTCTTTCAGATTGCATTTTAACAGTTTTTCACCACTAGAGGGTGTTAGTTCACATATTTCATATAGATAACACTGTGCTCGTGCACGAGAAGTTATCTGGGAGCAGGCACTGATTGGCTAGACTGCAAGTCTGCAAAAGAACTGAAAAAAGGGGCAGTTTGCAGAGGCTTAGATACAAGATAATCACAGAGGTTAAAAGTATATTATTATAAATGTGTTAGTTATGCAAAACTGGGAAAGGGGTAATAAAGGGATTATCTATCTTTTAAAACAATAAAAATTCTGGTGTAGACTGTCCCTTTAACAGCAAATAAATAAATATTGAATGATACAATAAAACAATCCCATTAAATGGCATCAGTTTATACACCCTACTACACCTAAGTGGATTTAGGCTACATTTATTAAGATGCATTCTCATCTTTTTTGGTTTGCATAAGCGAGCTGCTGACGCATATTAAGGAAACAAAAGCCACTTATTTTTCCTCTCCACCACCTCAGAGGCAGAGAGATCAATCAACCCGACACTCCTGCCTTCAGGGTGACTGACATTAACTGCTCTATCGCAATTGGTTGTGTCAAAAGAAGGGGACAGCATTGCACAAGTAACTTCTTGTGCGATGCAACATTGCAAGTGGTGTTTGCAGGTGGACAGGTTCACTGTTTGCAAACCTGTCTGCCTGCAGGGATATTAAATTTTGCCCTTTGTATCAGAAACCAATATATATGAAGCTTGACACACATACACACACACAAAAATTCACTCAGGGCCTCTTGATCAAAAACTCACTGGCAAACAGAAATCACAAAAACTGTTTGGGATATTTTTAGACCTTACTGTATATTGTAATGTAGAAGTCTATCTTTCAACAGTTGAGGCAGAGTGGTTCCTTAAAGTTACTAGAAGGCCATTTTACTATATATATATTTATATACTGTATATATATATATATATATATATATATATATATATATACACACACACAGAGAGAAGCACACTCTCAGGAACAACCAACAAGCTCACTCAGAGAGAAGCACACTCTCAGGAACAACTAACCAGCTCACTCAAAAAGAAGCACACTCTCAGAAACAACCAACAAGCTCACTCAGAGAGAAGCACACTCTCAGGAACAACTAACAAGCTCACTCAGAGAGAAGCACACTCTCAGGAACAACCAACCAGCTCACTCAAAGAGAAGCACACTCTCAGGAAAGACCAACCAGCTAATTCAAAGAGAAGCACGCTCTCAGAAACGACCAACCAGCTCACTCAGAGAGAAGCACACTCTCAGGAAGGACCAACCAGCTAACTCAAAGACCAGCACACTCTCAGAAACGACCAACCAGCTCACTCAGAGAGAAGCACACTCTCAGGAAAGACCGACCAGCTCACTCAGAGTGAAGCACACTCTCAGGAAAGACCGACCAGCTCACTCAGAGAGAAGCACACTCTCAGGAACGACCAACCAGATAACTCAGAGAGCAGCACACTCTCAGAAACGACCAACCAGCTCACTCAAAGAGAAGCACACTCTCAGGAACGACCAACCAGCTCACTCAGAGAGAAGCACACTCTCAAAAAAGACCAACCAGCTCACTCAGAGAGAAGCACACTCTCAGGAACGAACAACAAGCTCCAATAACTTGTTAGCCTGTTCTATGGTGATTTACCACCTGGGTGCAGCTTCTTTTTAGCCCAGTAAAACTTTTCACAGAGTAGAACTTTCCTGTAGTATATCATTCTGATCTCGCCTATTAAGGTAAGTCCAACGCCAAACTATCTGGCAATTCCTCTCTGAACAAGGAACACGGCAACCCCAGACGATCGTTTTGGCCTTTATTGGGCATCGTCAGTGAGGTGTAGCCATATTTCTCTAAGCACAATGAGCAAGAAGTCTACATCTGGTTGCCCATTTTTCCCTTAGGGAGACTAAATACACACAGAGAGAAGCACACTCACAGGAACGAACAACCAGCTCTATAACTTGTTAGCTTGTTCTATGGCGATTTACCACCTGGGTGCAGCTTCTTTTAAGCCCAGTAATGCCAGATATGCTCCTATACTATAAAATGTAATAAATAAAGACCAGGACGCACTCTGAAATGTCCTGTTTGAGTGTTATAAAAAGGCAGTTATGTAAAACTATAAAGTAGCAGCTACTGTCTTCTATGGCATATTAATATCATGAAAAAGAAATCTTCCTACACAAATCATGCAAAATCATGACAATAATTAAAATACATATTATTGCATAACACAATAAAATACATATAAATAAATAATTTTATATACATTTATTCACACAGTTCCTATAGGTTTAATAGTAAGTTTTTTGTTTTTGTTATTTATTTTTAAGGTAGAGCGCAGACATAACAAGTATACAGGTGTTCTGTGGGAGTTTGATGGGTGTTCCATGGCAATAACCTGTATGTTAATGGAGAAACATTGCTATAAGTTTCTAATATTCAAAGCACAGCCCTCCATATTTGATACACCTTTTCAGCCATATCAGTCTCGCCAGCTTTTTCAGTGGAAATAATTTACATCTAGAGAATGTAGAGTGAAACTTAGTTTACATCTGCATTATCTGAAGTGTTACTTCAGTGAAACCATTTTTTGTTTTAGTGAATGCACAGTCTATGTTGTGTAAACATACTTTAAATACAGACCTCCCCCCCACGCCACACAGAGATCAAAATTGAGTGAAATCAAAAAGCAAAGAATATTCCAGCCTCCAAAATTCTTATAAAGGAACCTTTATTTCCACATGTCCTCAGAAGAAAACATACAACGTTTCAAGCCTATTGAAGGCTCTTAGTCATGTATATATTCTTTGCTTTTGGATTGTATATTGGGACTTGGCAGGTCCTTTAATTCTGTGCCCCACAAGGACACGTGTGTCCCATTTTTCAAAACTTTCTGAGTGATTATCTAAAAATTGAGTGAAATGTCAGACTTTTGCTGAAACTACGATCCCAATTATTTGTTATGGGAGACACATCACATCCGTGTGCCCTTTGTTTACAATATCTCTTGACGATTTTTATGCACACACTACACAATTGGTCTGCTAGAACTAACTCATAATATCATACATGCCAATTGGGTGTTAGATGCTGACGTTCATGTTAGCATTGTGCAAGCGGATAGTTTTTCATTTGAACGGATGTGAAGTTTGTTTTGCGAGATTAGGTAAAATAGAATTTTCTATGCCTATATTTTTCTTAGTAATTTTTAAGGATTTTGAGAGGATGCACCTTATTATCTTGTGTATTTGTCTCTTTCTTTCACTACTCGCCACAGTTCAATTTCTACTCGCCCATGAAACCTTGTAGCTATTACAAGAGGGTGTTGTTAAATGTTAATGTAAAGTATTTTGTTTTTTTAAAAGTTTTGAATATATTTTTGTGATACTGCTTTCCTACACCATAAACCCCATTTTGTGAAGTGAAGAATAAATGGTTGCATGATAGAAGCACCTCTGTGTCTCCATAGACCGAATCTTACAACTTTACGCTTTGATAAGCGTTGATGTGAGATCTTTTTGAATCCTGCTATTGCCATGCAGAGAAATGTTGGCCATTGTCTTCTAAGAGATGAAGTTCTTAAACAGGTCTTCTTGATAATAGGCAAACAACAGATAAAAAATGCTTCCTGCTCTGTAAATACATTAAAAAAAATGTATAATAAGCAATTTTACAATATTATCAGCATATATAACCCATCAAACACACATGCTCACAGTACCTATAATCCCCATGTTTAAATGCTTAAAGGGACAGTCTAGTCAAAATTAAACTTTCATGATTCAGATAGGGCATGCAATTTTAAACAACTTTCCAATTTACTTTTATCATCAAGTTTGCTTTGTTCTCTTGGTACTCTTTGTTGAAAGCTATACCTAGGTAGGCTCATATGCTAATTTCTAAAGCCCTCCTCTTATCTCAGTGCATTTGACAGTTTTTACAGCTAGACAGCGCTACTTTATGTGTGCCATACAGATAACATTGTGCTCACTTATGTGGAGTTATTTATGCGTCAGCACTGATTGGCTAAATGCATGTCTGTCAAAAGAACTGAAATAAGTGGGCAGTCCGCAGAGGCTTAGATACAAGGTAATCACAGAAGAAAAAACTTTATTAATATAACAGTGTTGGTTATGCAAAACTGGGGAATGGCTAATAAAGGGATTATCTACCTTTTTAAACAATAACAATTCTTGAGTAGACTGTTCCTTTAAATAGTCTTAAACATATATACCTTACTAATTGCACATGTCAACTTATTAACACCATTACACACTGTGCAAATAGATCAGTCCACACACTTTTAATGTAATTGCTAGACCCATAATATGGTCATTGTATATGTAATTTTTCAAAGGCATTTTATTCTTTAATTCCATGGGAACGTAAAGGGATAGAAAAGTCAAAATTGAAATGTGCATGGATGCATTAACATTTGAAATAGAACGTTATTCCTGTTTTTAAGCAGCATATGCTGTGAGTGCTCCATGCACCAGCATTCAAACAACACACCTTCTAAGAGAGTCAGCGATGGTTTGTATGAAAATGTGACACAGCACACACTTTCAAGCATGACCTCTATGCAGGGTCGGCCTTTGGGGTGTGTGACCTGTGCGGGCTGATCCACAAACAATTTAATAATGCTGGACTGCACAAACAATTAGGGCTGAAACAACTAATCGACATTATCGATAATAAAAACCCCTGTCAACAATTTCATTATCGATTAGTTGGTCGGTCAGTTAGTTGGGCTGCTTGAAGCACTCAGCCACGCTAGAGAAGGCGCGCCGAGCGGGGAAAAGAGAAGACATGCCAAAAGAGAGAAGAAGTGCAATATTTTGCTGCTGCAAGGTATGTATTAGACGTCACATAACATCACATACAGTGGGGGAAAAAAGTATTTAGTCAGCCACCAATTGTTCAAGTTCTCCCACTTTTGAAGATGAGAGAGGCCTGTAATTTTCATCATAGGTATACCTCAACTATGAGAGACAAAATGTGGAAACAAATCCAGATAATCACATTGTCTGATTTGGAAAGAATTTATTTGCAAATTATGGTGGAAAATAAGTATTTGGTCAATATCAAAGGTTAATCTCAATACTTTGTTATATATCCTTTGTTGGCAATCAAACGTTTTCTGTAAGTCTTCACAAGGTTGTCACACACTGTTGCTGGTATCTTGGCCCATTCCTGCATGCAGATCTCCTCTAGAGCAGTGATGTTTTGGGGATGTCGCTGGGCAACACAGACTTTCAACTCCCTCCAAAGGTTTTCTATGGGGTTGAGATCTGGAGACTGGCTAGGCCACTCCAGGACCTTGAAATGCTTTTTACGAAGCCACTCCTTCATTGCCCGGGCGTGAGTTTGGGATCATTGTCATGCTGAAAGACCCAGCCACGTTTCGTCTTCAATGCCCTTGCTGATGGAAGGAGGTTTGCACTCAAAATCTCACGATACATGGCCCCATTCATTCTTTCATGTACACGGATCAGTCGTCCTGTTCCCTTTGCAGAGAAACAGCCCCAAAGCATGATGTTGCCACCCCCATGCTTCACAGTAGGTATGGTGTTCTCTCTCCTCCAAACACGATGAGTTGTGTTTCTACCAAACAGTTCTACTTTGGTTTCATCTGACCATATGACATTCTCCCAATCCGCTTCTGGATCATCCAAATGCTCTCTAGCATACTTCAGACAGGCCCGGACATGTACTGGCTTAAGCAGGGGGACACGTCTGGCACTGCAGGATCTGAGTCCCTGGTGGCGTAGTGTGTTACTGATGGTAGGCTTTGTTACGTTGGTCCCAGCTCTCTGCAGGTCATTCACTAGGTCCCCCCATGTGGTTCTGGGATGTTTGCTCACCGTTCTTGTGATCATTTTGACCCCACGGGGTGAGATCTTGCGTGGAGCCCCAGATCGAGGGAGATTATCAGTGGTCTTGTATGTCTTCCATTTTCTAATTATTGCTCCCACAGTTGATTTCTTCACACCATCTTGGCCCATTTTGGTATATTCCATGCCACCATTTCACCACCAAATGCGATCAAATTAAAAAAAACGTAATTTTTTTCACAATTTTAGGTTTCTCACTGAAATTATTTACAAACAGCTTGTGCAATTATGGCACAAATGGTTGTAAATGCTTCTATGGGATCCCCTTTGTTCAGAAATAGCAAACATATATGACTTTGGCGTTGCTTTTTGGTAATTAGAAGGCCGCTAAATGCTGCTGTGCATCACACGTGTATTATGGCTAGCAGTGAAGGGGTTAATTAGGTAGTTTGTAGGGAGCTTGCAGGGTTAATTTTTTAGCTTTAGAGTAGAGATCAGCCTCCCACCTGACACATCACACCCCCTGATCCCTCTCAAACAGCTTCCTTCCCTTCCCCACAATTGTCCCCGCCATCTTAAGTACTGGCAGAAAGTCTGTCAGTACTAAAATAAAAGGTGTCTTTTTTGTGTGTGGCATATTTACATATGCTGCTTTGTAGAATCCCCCATAGCCCCCAACCTCCCTGATCCCCCCCAAACAGCTCTCTAACCCTCCCCCTCTGCCTTATTGGGGGCCATCTTGGGTACTGGCAGCTGTCTGCCAGTACCCAGTTTGCAGAAAAAAATGTTTTTTATTTTTTTTCTCCCGTTTTTTTTCTGTAGTGTAGCTTCCCTCCCTCCACAGAGCAACCCAACACCCCCCGATGACCTTTTTATTTGTTTTTATTTACCTCCCCCCCCCCCCTTTTTCCCCACTAATCAATTAAAATTTTCTGTAGTGTAGCGGTTCCCACCCGCTCCCTCCTCCCCGTGCACATGCGCGCGTCCGTGCGCGCCCCCGGGCATCCCAGCCCACGATCCCGCCCCCTCCACATCACCTGGGCCATCGATGGCCGCCACCCGCCTCCCACACAGGCTCCCACCCACCAACGATGAAAGCCATGGATGTCCGGTGCAGAGAGGGCCACAGAGTGGCTCTCTCTGCATCGGATGGCTACTAAAGGTTATTGCAGGATGCCTCGATATGGAGGCATCACTGCAATAACCGGAAAGCAGCTGGAAGTGAGCAGGATCGCTTCCAGCTGCTTTCCAGACCGAGGACGTGCAGGGTACGTCCTTGGTTGTTAAGTGACTTTTTTTTTGAGGACGTACCCTGCACGTCTTCGGTCGTTAAGGGGTTAAAGGGATATGAAACCCAAAATTTGTCTTTAATGATTCACATAGAGCATGCAATTTTAAACAGCTTTCTAATTTACTTCTATTAACAATTATTGTTCATTCACATAGTATCTTTTGTTGAAAAGCAGGGACGTATATTTCTGGAGCACTATATGGCAGCAGTTTTGCAAGAAATAATGTTATCCATTTGCAAAACGTTAGATGGCAGCACTATTTCCTGCCATGTAGTGCGGCAGAGGCCTACCTAGGGATCTTTTCAACACAGAACATCATTGGAACAAAGCAAATTTGATAATAGAAGTAAATTGAAAACTTTTTAAAAATGGTATGTTCTGTCTGAATCACAAAAGAACATTTTTTGGGTTTCATATCCCTTTAAAGTTATGGCAAATTCAGACTTTAAGAATGTTGCAATGAAAATTATATTAGTGTACAAACAAAACCATATAATTATTTTAAAAAAAGTGTATTTATAATTTATAATAAAGATTTATAATCCTACTTGCTTTCTTCTGTTCCTCCACCCCCTCTTCATTTCCTCTTTTGGCTAGGTTGTAACATAGAGAGCAGTCCCACCCACTCTTCAAAGGGCTTTAATTCAAGAGTGTCATATGATACACACACTGATTGGATGGAATGTTCATTGTAATTGTCATAAAAAAAAGAGTTCATCCCAGTGGGCGGCATGACATTGTAATAGAAGCATTATTATAGGCACAAATTTAACCCTTTTACAGTTAGATTTTTTTTTTTTTTTTAAAAGTACATATTTACTTTTTTATGGCAAAGAGTACATATCTGGCATGTGATTAGCTCAAGTTTACCATCACTTTAATGTCGAAATACCACAGCACAGTGTACAAACTGACATTATATAGCTGTCTAGAAGAGATGTCTTTAACAGATGCTGGAATTTTGCATTTCTGCTAGGAAAAGTATAAAGAGTACTTGAGATAAAAAGAGGTGAAAACACTGTTATGCTTTTCAATGCAGAAAATGTTTCTAGTGTACTAACTGTTAAATATAGGGAAATGTCACATAAATAGATAGTTGCCAACATTTGAAGAAAAAAAATCCAGGGACACTTTGCAGGAGAGCCACACCCATTTATGGTTTGCATAGCTTTGCCCACTCAGATCAAATGCCATACTCATTGCTTAAAGGAACAGGAAATATTAAATTAAACTCTCATTAATTAAAATAGAGAATGTAATTTTTAAATTCACTTCTACTTTGTTCTCTTGGGTAACTTTGTTAAAAAGGATATGTACATGTTCTCAGCAATAGCAATGCACTATTGGGAGCTAGCTGTTGACTGGTGGCTACACACATTTGTATTTTGTCATTGGCTCACCAGATGAGTTTGGCTAGCTCCCAGCAGTACATTGCTGCTCTGGCACTGGGTTATACACATGGCTATATACAAGTAATAGTGTAATAAGAAAATTGCCCTAACATTAGAGCATTTTCTTTATGCACTTGTATAGTCCTTTAACGCAGGCTAAAGTATCAAGCTCCTCATTACCTCCCTTACTCTCAAACACATAATTCAGATAGGATGAATACCTTTATAGCAAGTACTAAAATAGCAAGCAAAGGTAAAATTATTAACCACAAAGAATAACAATGGAACTACTTAGGATACAAAAAAACGTTCCCCTGTGTGTGATCATTTATATTAATGGTTTATTAGGGAATGGTGCTTGTACTTGTCATAAATTTAACAACAAATCAGTAAAGAACTGATAAAAAAAAAAAGAACAAATGTAGCACTCATGAACATTTTAAGGAGATTTCAATATACAGCAAAGGAAGAAAAAAATACATAAAACTTAACTTTTACTGAATTGGTTTAAAACTAAGGGTATACATATGACATTAAAGTGATGGTAAATTTGCCTCCAGAACTTCACATATTCTGAAAACTCTTCTCCTAACTAGAATATCAATTTGCCTTATTTGGTTCCAAAGTCAAATGTACTTTTAATACTCAGCGTTTTTGTCAGGCTATAAAACTTTGTTTAATGCAGCCTCTCTCAACAATTTTGCTTAGGCTTCTTTGACTGACAGCTCTTTCAGCCAATCAGAGCCTCACCATGCGCCCCATGTAAATTAATCATAGCACGCTCCCCTGCTTGGAGCGCTGCCTAGAAGTTGAACTGCACACACGCAACTCCCTACGCTATTTGCGCAACAGAAACAGTGATTACTGTTTTCATCATCACTGTTTCTGTTGAGCAAATAGTGTAGGGAGTTGCGCGTGTGCTGCAGTTCAACTTCTAGGCAGCGTTCTAAGCACGGGAGCGTGCTATGATTAATTTACATGGGGCGCATGGTGAGGCTCTGATTGGCTGAAAGAGCTGTCAGTCAAAGAAGCCTAAGAAAAATTGCTGAGAGAGGCTGCATTAAACGAGATATTATAGCCTGACAAAAACGCTGAGTATTAAAAGTACATTTGACTTTGGAACCAAATAAGGATATCAATATGCTAGTTAGGAGAAGAGCTTTCAGAATATGTGACGTTCTGAAGGCAAATTTACCATCACTTTAAAATGAGCACATGCCTACTAAAGCTGGGCTATATATGCCCTATCGTTAAAGGAAATCCTGTAGGGTCTCAAAGGTCCCCTAGAGTACAAAGGCCCTTTGAAACAGTCACTACGGCGAAACGCATCAGTGGCGTTCCCCTCTCCCTTTCCTGTGTTTTGTTCATGTTTTAATTGCCATGCCTACTAACTTATTTACGATAACTGATAAGGTACTCTAGGTCATACCAACCGCTTTGAGGGTTTCCCTCACCACAGCTCAGAACGCCAATTTGGCCCAGGCCCTTTTTTAGCTAGGTAAACCCAATGGTATAGCTCTCTGGGATATCCAGAGAGGTAGATCACTGGTTCTGTTAATTGGGAAATGTGGTACTTATCTGAAAGTTATAACTAAGGTTAACTAAACTGTATAGGTCTCTGGTATTTCCAGAGAATTTATTATTACGGTAAACTAACATGTATAGGTATTTAGTATCCCTACAACGCGAATACTTTATATAAATTTGAAACTTAGCATCTGAAGTGTGGTACACTTTCATTACATATTTGAGAGCTTTAACCAATGGTAAGCTAAATGGTATAGGTCTCTGGTATTTCCAGAGAATGTATTAACATGGTAAACTAACAGGTATAGGTTTTTTAGTATCCCACCCACGTGAATGCTTTATATATATTTGGATCTTAGCATCTGAAGTAGGGCACTTTTTCATTACATATCTGCAAGTTATAACTAACGGTAAACTAAAGGGTACAGGTCTCTGATATTTCCAGAGAATTTATCAATATGGTAAACTAACAGGTATAGGTATTAAGTATCCCTACAACGCGAATGCTTCATATATATTTGGAACTAAGCATCTGGAGTGTGGTACATTTACATAACATATCTGCAAGTTATTACTAACGGTTAACTAAATGGTGTAGGTCTCTGGTATTTCCAGAGAATGTATTAATACAGTAAATTAACAGGTATTTAATATCCCCACAACGAGTATGCTTTATATATATATTTAGAACCTAGCATCTGGAGTTACATATCTGTAAGTTATAACTAACCTAATGGTATAGGTCTCTGGTATTTCCAGAGAATGTATTAATACCGAAAAATAACAGGTATAGGTATTGAGTACCCCACTAACGCGAATTCTCTTTATATTTGGAACTTAGCATCATCTACCTATATAATTCACATATTTCTGGTCTGGCAGATATTAGAATAGTCGTTATTACCCACCCTTGAAATGTCTACCCATTGGACACCTTTGCGACCCTACAGGATTTCCTTTAACGATAGGGCCATATATAGCCCAGCTTTAGTAGGCATGTGCTCATTTTAATGTCATATGTATACCCTTAGTTTTAAACCAATTCAGTAAAAGCTAAGTTTTATGTATTTTTTCTTCCTTTGCTGTATATTGAAATTTCCTTATAACGTTCATGAGTGCTACATTTGTACTCTTTTATCAGTTCTTTACTGATTTGTTGTTAAAATTATTAACCATTCAGCATCTTTAAAGCACAAAACCACAAAGAAACCTAGTATTTATAGATGTTACACAGCTTGAAATTAATATAAAAATATGTATTATCTGCTAACTGCTGTCTTGTGGCTGCTGAGAACAATATATGCAGATATGTTGAGGATTTGTTTTTATGTTTACTTTTGCAAAGACAATATTGGAAGTTTCACAAGCAGGTGGCATTTTATGAGGTAACAAGTCAAGTTTTTTTCTTTGTTGTTGAAGTGATTGTGAGCAAAAGGTTAAAGGGATAAAAAAAGTCAAAATTAAACTTGCATGATTCAGATAGACCATGTAATTTAAAGACATTTTTATTATCAAATATGCTTCGTTCAATTGGCAACCCTTGCTGAAAAAGAATATGCACATATCCTACACTAGTGGAGTTGGCTGCTAATTGGTGTTGTCACACATTTGTCTCTTGTGATTGGCTGACTAGATGTGTTCATCTAGCTGCCAGTAGTGCAAAATGTTCCTTCAGCAAAGGATAACAAGAGAATGAGGAAAATTTGATAACAGAAGTAAATTGGAAAGTTGTTTAAAAGTGTATGTCCTTTCCAAATCATGACATGTTTTTGAGTTTCCTGTCCCTTTAAAAGACCCAGAAATTCTCCAGTAAATCTGGAATTTTTGTATGTTCTGTGAATTCCAGTCCGAGCACATGTAAAGCCTGATGTGCTATACCCCTACTAAGCAAAGCCTCAGTATATACAAGGGATAAATTACAAGGGATAAATTACAAGTTACAAACTGTGCAACAGTATTGAGCTTCATCACCTATATCACCTATCATGGCTTCCCTTACCTGACACCTCACTACACACTGCTAAACTTTAGTGTAACTGAAAACCAAAGATAAAGAAAACTTCAGAAAAAAACATACTGTAAGCAAAGAGACGAATGACGATTAATACACTATATACAGATTGAATTTAACAGGGGACAAGCTTAAATGGCAGGGACAGGAAGCAAAAAACGGGACTGCCCCAGGAAAAAACAGGACAGTTGGCAACTATAATAGATGGATAGATTAGTTGTACTTAAAGGGACATTAAATCCAATTTTTTTCTTTCATGATTCAGATAAAAAATACAATTTTAAACAACATTCCAATTTACTTCAATTATCAAATTTGCTTCATTCTCTTAATATACTTTTCTGAAAAGCATATCTAGATAGGCTCAGTAGCTGTTGATTGGTGGTTGAAAATAGATGCCTTTGGTGATTGGCTCACCCATGTGCATTGCTATTTCTTCAACAAAGGATATCTAAAGAATGAAGCAAATTATATAATAGAAGTAAATTGGAATGTTGTTTAAAATTTTATTCTCTATATGGATTATGAAATAATTTTTTTGGGTTTAATGTCCCTTCAATAGTGACAGCAAGGTAGCCCAAATGTGTTTATTATAAAAAAAAAAAGGTAGATAAATAGTTTCTAGTCTATTGTAAATATAGGGAAATATCAATAGGTGGATTCTTAGATCGATAGATTTGATTACATAGAACATGGATGGCCATCTGGCGGCACATGGGAAAACTCAAATGAGCTCTCTGAAGGGGATATCAGTAAAGAGAGGGTACCCTGCAACATTACCTAAATCTGGTCCTATGGCACAATGAATTAATGTGTCCCTTTGGGTTCTAAAATATTGATCTGCCCCCATTTATTAGGAAGTTGGCCCTAACATAGAAAATAAATATATTTATTTTTTTAATATAACATTTGCTGATATATATATGTATATATGTATATATATATATATATATATATATATATATATATATATATATATATATATAATTTTTTGATCTAGTATTTTAGCAAAATATTTTTTTATGAAAAAAAACAAAAACGTTTTAGTACCTGTTTCTCAATTGACTGGCACATTCTTCACAGCCTTCTGTGACAGCTAAGGTAGTTCGCGTGTTAGCAGTACACATGCTTCAGATTTTAAGTTTTACAAACCATATAATTTTATGTGCATTACATAATCAAAATTGATCATTCCTGTATTTATTTTTTAGCGAATCAAAGCTCTGTGACACTCGTTACAGTGACAAAAGGAACTGAGAGATTGCACTATATAATGCTAGTGCGACTTCTGTGTCACTCTATTATTGTTTACTAACATCTCTACATATCCAGGAACTTTCCCTTCTCGCATCTCTCACTGGCCGGGGAGCACTATGAGTGATGCACTGTGGGCGGGGCGCTTTCCCGGTGACCCTGCTGCGGCTGTCACGGGTTCATCATGGCAGAGACGGCGGAGGAGGGCGGATGGACATACTCATGACTGTCCGGAAGATCGCCTCCATTTGTACGATGGTGAGGCAGTGAGCTTTCACATATTATTTCAGTAAGGGAAGGAAGGATAATATAATGCGCAGTTTGTCAGAAAGGGTGGATATGCAGAGGAAGAAAACTGCTTAGTAGGAGGAGATCCCGAAGAAGAATAATACTGTAAAATGTGATGGAGAAAACATTGCAGTGGTCGTAGAATATAAACGGGATAAGCAGTGTTATGGTTGGGAGTTGATGCTGTACTGTGTGGGGAGGAGGAACAGTGCATGAGAGGAGGCGCCCTGAGGAGGGAGTGTACCTAAGCTAGAGATAAGGTTGGGTAATACCTGATAATGAAGTGTGTCTGTGTCAGAGAAGTATCTGATTGGAAAGTGTGGCTAGGTGAGAGGAGGAGTTTAGGAAGAAGTTTGCCTTGGTGAGAGGAGGAGATAAGGAAGAAGTGTGCCTGGGTGAGAGGAGGAGAAAAGGAAGAAGTGTGCCTCGGTGAGAGGAGGAGAAAAGGAAGAAGTGTGCCTGGGTGAGAGGAGGAGAAAAGGAAGAAGTGTGCCTGGGTGAGAGGAGGAGAAAAGGAAGAAGTGTGCCTGGGTGAGAGGAGGAGAAAAGGAAGAAGTGTGCCTGGGTGAGAGGAGGAGAAAAGGACGAAGTGTGCCTGGGTGAGAGGAGGAGAAAAGGAAGAAGTGTGCCTGGGTGAGAGGAGGAGAAAAGGAAGAAGTGTGCCTGGGTGAGAGGAGGAGAAAAGGAAGAAGTGTGCCTGGGTGAGAGGAGGAGAAAAGGAAGAAGTGTGCCTGGGTGAGAGGAGGAGAAAAGGAAGAAGTGTGCCTGGGTGAGAGGATGCTTTAAAGAAGAAGTGTGCCTGGGTGAGAGGAGGAGCTGAGGAAGAGCTGAAGAATTGTGCCTGGGTGAGAGAAGAACCAGAGGAAATGTGCTAGGGTGAGAGGAACAGCTTAGTAGAAGCTTGGAATAATGCAGACCTGAGTGAGAGGAGTTGCTGAAGAGTTTGTGTGCCCAGGTAAGAGGAGAACCTAATGAGGAAGTATTTTTGGGATGAGGAGAGAACGTAAGGAGGAAGTATGTTTGGATGAGAGGGGAGAAAGCCAAGGAGGAATTGAAGAGGTAGAGTGCCTGGGGTAGGAGAACTTGTTGTCAGACATGTGTGCCTGTATGGTAGCAGAAGCTGAGTTTGAAATTTGCCCTTATGGCAATAGATGCGGAGGAGAAAGTTTGCCATGGTGAAAGGAGGAGCTGAAGAGGAGGTGTGCCTGGATAAGAGGAGGAACTAAAGAGGAAGTGTGTCTGGGTGAGAGAAGAAATTGCTGAGGAGGCAGTTTGTTTGATAGGAGAACCTTAAAGTGGAATTGAAGAGGTAGATAGCCTGGCATAGAAGAAGTTGTGATAGATGAGAACCTGTAGAGAGAGAGTGCCACAAATAAAGGAGTGACAGATATTTAAAAGTACTTGACATGAATTAGAAGCTGGAAAAGAAGAGTGGTGATGTTGGAAGAACTGGGAGAAATGTTTACGGGCAAAGGACAGATGTATCTTTTCTAGGGTGGAAGATATTAGAAAAGCAGTATAACCTGGGAAAGGGAATGGTGCCAAGAATAAAAATTCCGGAGACGGGAAATCTAGGAAGGAAACTAGAAGAAGAATAGCAAGTAGTGCTTTAAGGGAAAAGATCTCATTCATGGAGAGTAGAGAACTTGAGACTAAAAAATGCTTAGATGGCAGAAAGGGGGCTCCTGGGGAATGGAAGAATATTAGGAGTAATAGCTCTTCTGATCTTGTACTACAGAGTGTCATAAAGCAAATTATAAGTGAGGAGATGAGGCCTTTTGACAATGAAAGTTTACTGGAGACAAACTGAAACCTCTTCTAGATAATAGTACTGTAAAAGAACCATGTTAGAAGAATACTGGCTATCGAGCAGTAGCAAAAGGTAAGGGTAGTAGTAAGGGAGACAACCTTGTGGAGGATGTATGCTAGGAGGGAGGAGAGCCTGGGAAACCATGTAGAAAGAGTACTGAGGTAATTAAATAATTTGGGAAATAGTGGTGTTGAGGTAAGGATCCAGATGGCAACAAACAAGTTTGGAATTTTTTTTGGCTCTCTGTAGGAACAGTTCTGAGCAGAGATGAACTTTGATTAAAGCAAATTACATGTTGTTTAGGCTAGAGAATGTTTTGAGGCTATATGCTCTTTTGTTTTGCTGATGGATGGGTCTTTGGTTGCTGTTGAAATTTTGGATGGGGTGAAGGTGGAGAGTAAATATTTTCTGAGACAAATGAAGAGGTGAATTTGTAAAATGTGGACATAACTTCACAATAAAGATTTTGTTCATTGCTAGGTTATTCTTTGTCAATTTCATGTATTCATTTTGGAATAATAATAATATTGTTTCCTGCAATGCTGTATCAGATTTTTTTCTACATTTCCACATATGCTCAATATTCTGTCTTTGTGGCATCCTTTTTTTTTATTTTTATTTTTTAATTATTGACATAGTGGCAAAACAGTCTATGGAAAGACCATAACTCTTATGTTGGAGTTGCCAAATGTTTTTTAAATTTAAAGGGACAGGAAACCCCAAAAGTTTCTTTCATGATTTGGATAGAACATACAATTTCAATTAACTTTCCAATTTGCTTCTATTATTAAATTTGCTTCATTCTCTTGTTATCCTTTGCTGAAGGAACATCATTGTGCTACTGTCAGCTAGAGGAACACATCTAGTTAGCCAATCACAAAAGACAAACGTGTGCAGGCACCATTCAGCTGCTAGTTCCCACTAGTGCAGGATATGTGCATATTCTTTTTCAACAAGGGATACCAAGAGAACAAAACACATTTGAAAATAAAAGTGAATTTAAAAGTGTCTAAAAATTAAATGCTCTATCTGAATCATGCACCTTTAATTTTTACTTTCCTATCCCTTTAAGAGGCACTTTCTAGGAGCCTCATATATGTAGAATAATCTATAAGGTTAGGAGCCAGAAGCAAACTTCTAGGGACCATGGCTCCCAATGTTTTTCAAAACTCATTGTTAAAGTGAATGTCAACTTTCAAGAATGAGTGCCCAGTTTTTAAAAATACTATTAAAAACTTGGGCACTTTCATTAATGGAAGTTTACATTACCTTTTCTTCTTGAAGCCGGAGAAGCGATTCCCCCTCCTGCCGCTTGTCATTTCAGCAATGATGAATCTGGCTTCCTCCAATCACGGTGTTGCCTCAGGCAATGATTCCCCTGAGGGGAAAGCCGTGTTTGGAGGATGCCATATTGGTCATTGTTGACGTAAGAAGAGACGATCGGCAGGAGGGGGAATTTTAACAAAACTGGTGAAATGTAAACTTCCATGAATGAAAGTGCCCCTATTTTTAATAGTATTTTTAAAAACCGGGCACTCATTCTTAAAAGTTGAAATTCACTTTAACATTTTCCTAGTAATGTGTGCAATAATTTTATACTTACAAGATTTCAAAATAGGGGGGTCTATCCTAAAACCTAGTTACACAAATTAACTAGTTTTTGGCCATTCCTCAAACTGTGTGATGTTAGCTATTCATCCATACATATAACATTACAGCAGTTTCATCAGGATTGTGTGACACTTCATACATTTGCCTTGCATGATTGTGAGGTTAAATTGAAGAATATATCTCCCCATCTGCAACACACAGTCATTCTTGTAACTCATTCATACAGTTGGCCTGCCTGCTAATGTAAAACAGCTTCTCTGCGGCTGGTTCATTCACATGCAGTGTATATGTCTCTTGGTTTGTGTGGAGCTTGTGGATTGGAATAAGTAATACTATGTATGTTACTATAATATTGTTTGTTAAAAGATATTTCATATCAAAGTATCTATTTTTGATCAGTAGAAATTCTTATATATTTTTTTTACCATTTGAGTAAAAAATAAAATTGACCCTTCATTTAAAATAGTTGGACATTCTTGTTTGTGTTACAGCAATGATTTAACATTTTGACTGCTCATGTGTTGCCAGGCAATAGCACATTCATGTTTTGGGACATTAATGGATTCAATTGCTGTTTTAGTGGTACTGCAGTCAAGTGGTTTCTGAGTTTCAAGGGTTTAATTAGTGTTTCACACTTGTTTCTGGTAAATGAAGATTAAATTGCTGACTAATAAATATGTATAAACCAAACTGTTAGGTTCATTCCCTATGAAATCAACAATTTGCAAACCCCCCAATTTTTAATTTTTTAAATGTTCTCTTAAAATATAGGTAATTACTTTTTCTGATTTTCAGGATTTTGATTTCAACACATAAGGAGTGAGAGTAACAAGCTGATTTTTTTTGCATGCATACTACCAGTAGGAGAGTACCACAGTTTTTACTAGCAGTCCTTTATTGAATTTTGGAGCTCCGTTTTAATTCATATTTAAACAGCCATAGTGTTACAAAGGCTCAACAAATCACAGAACTTAAAGAGACACTAAAGTCAAAATAAACTTTTATTATTCAGAAAGAACATGCAGTTTTAAGACACTTTCCAATTTACTTCTATTATGAAATTTTGCAGTCTTTTTATATGCACACTTTTTGGGGAACAAGATCCTACTGAGTATGTGCACAAGCTCACTGGGTATACGTTTACTAGTCTGTGATTGGCTGATGTCTGTCACATGATACAGGGAGCCGCAAAATGGGATAAAAAAGTAAATTTGCCAGAAAAAACTACTGCTTAGTTGAAAGTCAGAGTAAGTGTTAAATCATTGTCTTTTTTTTTATGCACTTGATAATTATGTAATTCCACTGCATTTAGTGGTCCTTTAAATATAACATTAAAAAGAACAGATAATGAGCTTTCCAAAGACACCATGTGGAGCTTTATAATCTCTTATAGATAACACATTCTGGGCCCTGAAAAGGTGATTTTATGCTAATTAAAGTAATTACCTAAATCTTGCGAGAATATTTTTTTAAAAATCTAAAATTTTTGGGGTTTTGCTCAAATACGGTGATAGCACTACCAAATTTTCAGAAAAATCAAAGATGGTGAGGCAACCTGCATTTGTATATTTGTCATGGAATGGTCCTTACTTGAACAATACATTTACACTTATTACTCTTTTTTTACAAAAATATTTGGGATGTTTTAGGAAAATATATTTGTGTATATAGAAATATATATCTATAATTAATAGTTACAAGCAAAAGATCCTTTAGGCATTTGTGGAACAGTTTTGACAAGTTTTTATTCAATAGTCTGCACCAGGGCCCAAGTGCTGGGAACGCCCATAGCAGCCAGTCTTACATAGGCGTGTGCATAATGTGTAGAATCCTAATGCAGGGGAGCCTTTTATTAGTGCAGGTCCATATCTATCTGTCTATCATCAAAATCATAAAGGCTGTGACACACTGCAAGCGATGCGGCGCACAGTGTGATGATACGGCTGTGCGCGTTCAGTGAGTCCTGCTTTTTCATCTCTCTGCGTAGCTGAGCGCTCAGAGTTGAAATATTTGAACTTCAGAAGCGATGTGGAGCAAAAGCAGCTGCTTCGCATCACGCATGCAGTGTGTCACAGTCTTTATACAGAGCAGCATGTATATTATTACTATTGTAAACTACCTTTGGGTGCCCAAAAATTTTTGCACCAGGGCCCTGTGTTGAGTAGGTCTGCTACTGCTTTAACTATGCACAACAGCTTTGCAATATGCTAATTATTTAGTTTTCTCTTGAGAATTTTTTGCCAGGCGGCTGGCATTATGAAGTAGCCTGTTGGGGGCAGTATAGTGCTTTGCAATATTATAACGTTTTCTGTTATTTATAAACATAAAAGTTATCTAAAGCACAAATTAATTGCATAATTTAATATAAAACTGATTTAATAGATATTTTGGGCATCAAACATTGAAAAAAAAAATATTTGCTAATTTTAGCTTAATACTGGCTTAAATTGTAGCAGGGTGGTCAGTAAAATAATAAGGGGGGGTGTGCCCATGAAATGGGTCCAGGGAGAACACTGTTATTTATTTCCCCCTTTTCCTGTATTTTATATCTGAAAATGTTGGGTGTTCCAGTTCTGAAAACTAAATTTAACCATTGCATGCTTGGCCCTAATTGACTTTAGCAGAGATAATACGAACTAATATGTTTATTTAAATATTTTAATTACAAGGTGTTTACTGTCTCATATAAAATTACACCATTATGCTAAATGGAACTAAACTTTCACTATGTTGATGTGGCTGATGTTATTATTGAACCTTTGCAGATGATATTGTAATATTTTTTTTAAAAAATGTGCGTTGTGTGAAAACAATCCTGATCTAAGCGTGTTCTCCTTTCTTGTTTTGCTGATTCTGCTGGTAGTACACTAAACTTCAGTCGGGAAGTGAAACAAATCAATAATGTTTGGGCTAGTCCAGTGATACTTTACAGTATGATTCTGTCTTGACTGACCTTCTACATCTGCAATTTGCAGTCAGCCTTGATTATCGCACCAGAATAGGGCTAAGGGAAAACATCTCATGTATCTATCTTTGATCATAGACTTTATTCAAATATTTCACAGTACTGAGCTATCTGTGTGTGGGTGTGGGTGTGTGTGTGTGTGTGTGTGGGGGGGGGGGGGGGGGGTTCGGAGGCAGCCATCTTGCTGGTTGCTTTATCTTGCACAATCTAATACTTATCTCCACTCTATTTTGCCATCCTAACTCACCTCTATGCTCACCAAGTTTGGGATTGAATAAGGAACCAAATTATTTGAAGATACTTGTAGTCTGCAGCCTCTCTGGAGAATAATTCAAGCAATGGGATATGAAACCCAGAATTATTTTTTCTTTCATGATTCAGAAAGATCATACATTTTAAGCAACTTTCCAATTTACTTATATTATCAATTTTGTTTCATTAGCTTGATATCCTTTTTGAAGGAGCAGCAATGCACTACTGGGAGCTAGATAAACACAATTGTTAAGCCAATGATGAGGCATATATGCACAGCCAGCTACTTTCCAACTCCTTAGCGTTCCTAGGTGTTCTTTTCAACAAAAGATACAAAAGGAACAAATCAAATTAGATTATAGAAGTATATTAGAAAGTGGTTTAAAATTGCATGCTCTGTCTGAATCGTGAAAGAAAATGTTGAGTTTCATGTCCCTTTAACCTGCTGTTAATATCTTAGGTAATTATGGATCTATTTATATTCTGAGACACAAAATTGGTCTCCTTTTTAGCCATGTACCTTCAGATTTGACATCTAAATTATGTTATGGTGTTTCAGGAGTGGCCTCATATAGGATCCAGAAGGTCTCTAGTGTACAGCATTTTCTAAATATGTCTTTCTACGTTCACTAATGCTGTTTTAAAGACTGACATGTCATAGCAGGAGGGGACATTAATGCAATATTTCACAAAATGCTGGTTCCAATATTGGGACAGAACGGCAAGTGGTAGTCGGTGCTCTGACCCCTGTAGAACTGTTGAGGTGAATGTTTGTCTTTATTATCCTTAGTGTCATGTCTTTTTTTTTTTTTTATGCTTTTGTAATATTTGATTAAAATCTTCACTTGATCTGATCAGTTGGTGTCACTGATTCCTGGATTGTTGACCCCACATGCCTTATTACCGGAGAGCTCAGTAATTAGCTCTTAAGAACATGCGTGAGGTTTCTCCTGGTTTCTCCTTTATCAAAAACACATTAAAGTGATAGCAAAGGCAAATACTAATAAGCAGTGCAGTTAACTGTTTGAATGGTAGATATACCAATTCTAATAATATTTGACCTGTAATTACCCTAATTATAAATATCTTGCGGCCCTTATGTAAGTCTGTTTTTTTCAGTCTATGATGAAGCCCATGTTACAGCCAGTGAAGAAACAAGTCTGATTTGCAGGCTTATCCCTGCTTCGTCATGGACTGAAAAAAAACAGACTTTACATAGGGGTGGCTTGTTGCTTTTAAGTAGGATAATATTTTATCATTAAAACTAAACATTGACAGGTCAGATTTTAGTAGAAGACCTACAGTCCTGGCCAAAAGTTTTGAGAATGACACAAATATTAATGTCTGCTGCTTCAGTGGTTTTTATATCTTTTTGTCATATGTTACTATGGTATACTGAAGTATAACTACAAGCATGTCATAAGTGTCAAAGGCTTTTATTGACAATTACATAAGGTTTATGCAAAGAGTCAATATTTGCAGTGTTCTTTTTCAAGACCTCTGCAATTCACCCTGGCATGCTGTCAAGCCACTTCTGGGCCACATCCTGACTGGTGAGCCCATTCTTGCATAATCAATGCTTGGAGTTTGGGGTGTTTTTTTTTGTTCACCCCCCTCTCGAGGATTGAACACAAGTTCTCAATGAGATTAAGGTCTGGGGAGCTTCCTGGGCATGGACCCAGAATTTCGATGTTTTGTTCCGCAAGCCACTTAGTTATCACTTTTGCCTTATGGCTAGGTGCTCCATCATGCTGGAAAAGACATTGCTCGTCACCAAACAGTTTTTGGATGGTTGGGAGAAGTTGCTCTTGGAGGATGTTTTTGTACCATTCTTTATTCATGGCTGTGTTCTTAGGCAAAATTGCGAGTGAGCCCACACATGACTGGTCTCAGGATGCTTTACTGTTGGCATAACACAAGACTGATGGTAGTGCTCACCTTTTCTTCTCCGGACAAGGTTTTTCCCGGATACCTCAAACAATCGGAAAGGGGATTCATCAGAGAAAATGACTTTACCCTAGTCCACAGCAGTCCAATACCTGTACCCTTTGCAGAATATCAGTCTTTCCCTGATGTTTTTTTCTGGAGAGAAGTGGCTTCTTTGATGCCCTTCTTGACACCAGGCCATCCTCAAAAAGTCTTTGCCTCACTGTGCGTGCCGATGCACTCACACCTGCCTGCTGCCATTCCTGAGCAAGCTCTGCACTGGTGGTGCCCGATCACGCAGCTGAATAAACTTTAGAAGATGGTCCTGGTGTTTGCTGGACTTTCTTGGGCGCCCTAAAGCCTCGTTCACAACAATTGAACCTCTCTCCTTGAAGTTCTTGATGATCCGATAATAATGGTTGATTTAGGTGCAATCTTAATAGCAGCAATATCCTTGCATGTGAATCCCTTTTTGTGAAAAGCTATGATGACTGCACATGTTTTCTGGCAGATAACCATGGTTAACAGAGGAAGAACAATGATTTCAAGCACCACCCTTATTTTAAGGCTTCCAGTCTGTTATTCTAACTCAATCTGCATGACAGAGTGGTCTCCAGCCTTGTCCTTGTCATCACTGACATGATGTCAACTGGTCCTTTTGTGGCAGGGTTGAAATGCAGTGGAAATGTGTTTTTTTTTTTGGGATTAAGTTCATTTTCATGGCAAAGAGGGACTTTGCAATTAATTGCAATTGATCTGATCACTCTTCATAACATTCTGGAGTATATGTAAATTGCCATCATAAAACCTGAGGCAGCAGACTTTGTGAAAATTAATATTTTTGTCATTCTCAAAACTTTTGGCCTGGACTGTAGGTGCGTTCATTTAACTACACTCTTTATTAGTAATTGCCTTTGCCATCACGTTCAGAGTGCACAAAGAAACAGTACAGGCTGTGCTCACAAACTAAACCCCTGCAGCCACTAAATATATTAATTTAAAGTTAAAAATAAATGTGCAAATCTTACACAAGTATTCTCTGCACCACACTCATGGGTGTCAGTAAGGAAATGTGTGCTTTGTATACGTAATTCCTGACTTGGCACAAGAATTTAACGCATTCACTTCACATTCGCACAAATTGTAGCTTACACTGACTGTAAACGTAACATCTTAATAAAGTCTGGCAGTCCTGCAGTGTTCTGTGTTATTTTTGCAAGTACAATGTTAGTGTCTGTGTAGAAAATCTTTTTTTTTTTTTTTTTTCTTTTCAGTGCTGAGCTAACCACAGTATTCCAAGCTGTTCCTACAGTGATAGGTCTCACACTGCATTTTTATTTTCTCACTGTTTGCTCCATCAGCTTGTTACAGAGTTGTTCCAGGAGCACGGAAAAGATTGACGTGAAGAAACAAAAGATTAATAATTCAACTTGTGTTAAGCATTCTGTGTTTTATATATGGAACATCTTAGTCTCCTTTTATACTATACAACCAGATTAGCTATGGTTGTTATGTTAGATTTTACAATAGTGTTTGTGTATCTTTATGCTGATTCACTTGCAATTTATTTATTTCAAGGGACAGTAACATAGTAACATAGTACTGGGAACTAGCTACTAATCGGTGGCTACTCATATATTCCTCTTGTCATTGGCTCACACAATGTGTTCAGCTAGCTCCCAGTAGTGCAATCATGCACCTAGGTTTACTCAAATAAAGGGTACCAAGAGAACAAAGCAAATTTGACATTGCAAGTAAATTGGAAGAAGCCGTTGCTCACAGAATTTTTATCCTGGCCTCTAAATTTTTGGAGTATTCTTTGAAATTTATGAACCATTTGGAATCATAAGGAGCCATCCACAATTTTTTAGGAGCTAGTAAAGCATTGTATGATAGGTAGATCTATAGAATAACCAAAAAAATTAGCCCAGAAGTATCATTATTTAGTGAGCCATTAAGATTTTAAATAAATGGCATTAACCCCTTAAGGATCAGCGACGTACCCTGTACGTCACTGCAGTCCTGGGCTTCTCTCTGCCGCAATCTCGCTCAAACTAGCGAGATTGCGCTATTTCTGCATGCCCCATGAGTAATAGATTTGCAGAGTTACCGATGCAGAGTGGGCCACTCTATGGCCCTCTCTGCATCGGACAGCGGTGGTGCCGATCGTTGGTGGGTGGGAGCGTAAGGAGGGAGGCGGGTGGGCGGCCATCACTGGAGGAGGCGGGAGAAGTTGGGAAGATGCAGGAGGAGGGCAGGACCGCTATGCAGCAGGGAAAAAAATAAATAAATAAGAGCTGGGAAGTGAAGTGGAAGGAGGGAGGAAGGGCAATGTGGGATCCATTGAGGGAAAGGGATCTGGGAGGGGGATAGGGTAGCTACACTACAGAAAAAAGGTGTGTTTTTTTTTTTTTTTTTTTTACAAAAATCTGCATAATTTGCAGCAAACTGGGTACTGGCAGACAGCTGCTAGTACTTAAGATGCAATCAAATAGGTAGAGAGGGGAGGGTTAGAGAGCTGTTTGGGGGTGGATCAGGGAGGTTGGGGGTAAAAGGGGATCCTACACTGCAGAAAATTATTAAATATATATATATATATATATATATATATATATATATATATATATATATATATATATATATATATATATATATATATATATATATATATATATAAACATTTTTTTTTTTTTTAAAACAGCCTTTTTGTTTTAGTACTGGCAGACTTTCTGCCAGTACTTAAAGGGACAGTCTACCATAGAATTGTTATTGTTTTAAAAGATAGATAATCCCTTTATTACCCATTCCCCAGTTTTGCATAACCAACACAGTTATATTAATATATTTGTTACCTCTGTGATTACCTTGTGTCTAGGAACCTTCTTCCAGCCCCCTGATTACATGACTGTGACTGTTTATTATCTATTGTCTTGCATTTAGCATTGTTTTGTGCTAAATTTTAAATAACCCCCTGTGCCTGAACACAGTGTTATCTATATAGCCCACGTGTACTTTCTGTCTCTTTGTGTTTAAAAGAGATTTAAAAAGCATGTGATAAGAGGCAGCCCTCAAAGGCTAAGAAATTAGCATATGAGCCTGCCTATGTTTAGTTTAAACTAAGAATACCAAGAGAAAAAAAGCAAATTTGATGATAAAAGTAAATTGGAAAGTTAATTAACCCCTTAATGACCACAGCACTTTTCCATTTTCTGTCCGTTTGGGACCAAGGCTATTTTTACATTTTTGCGGTGTTTGTGTTTAGCTGTAATTTTCATCTTACTCATTTACTGTACCCACACATATTATATACCGTTTTTCTCGCCATTAAATGGACTTTCTAAAGATACCATTATTTTCATCATATCTTATAATTTACTATAAAAAAAATTATAAAATATGAGGAAAAAATTGAAAAAAAAAAATTTTTCTAACTTTGACCCCCAAAATCTGTTACACATCTACAACCACCAAAAAACACCCATGCTAAATAGTTTCTAAATTTTGTCCTGAGTTTAGAAATACCCAATGTTTACATCTTCTTTGCTTTTTTTGTAAGTTATAGGGCCATAAATACAAGTTGCACTTTGCTATTTCCAAACCATTATTTTTCAAAATTAGCGCTAGTTACATTAGAACACTAATATCTTTCAGGAATCTCTGAATATCCATTGACATGTATATAATTTTTTTTAGTAGACATCCCAAAGTATTGATCTAGGCCCATTTTGGTATATTTCATGCCACCATTTCACCGCCAAATGCGATTAAATACAAAAAATCGTTCACTTTTTTACAAATTTTTTCACAAACTTTTGGTTTCTCACTGAAATTATTTACAAACAGCTTGTGCAATTATGGCTTAAATGGTTGTAAATTCTTCTCTGGGATCCCCTTTGTTCAGAAATAGCAGACATATATGGCTTTGGCGTTGCTTTTTAGTAATTAGAAGGCTGCTAAATGCCACTGCGCACTACACGTATATTATGCCCAGCAGTGAAGGGGTTAATTATGGAGCATGTAGGGAGCTTCTAGGGTTAATTTTAGATTTAGTGTAGTGTAGTAGACAACCCCAAGTATTGATCTAGGCCCATTTTGGTATATTTCATGCCACCATTTCACCGCCAAACGCGATCAAATTAAAAAAAACATTAAATTTTTCACAATTTTAGGTTTCTCACTGAAATCATTTACAAACAGCTTGTGCAATTATGGCACAAATGGTTGTAAATGCTTCTCTGGGATCCCCTTTGTTCAGAAATAGCAGACATATATGGCTTTGGCGTTGCTTTTTGGTAATTAGAAGGCCGCCAAATGCCGCTGCATTTCACACGTGTATTATGGCTAGCAGTGAAGGGGTTAATTATGTAGCTTGTAGGGAGCTTGCAGGGTTAATTTTAGCTTTAGTGTAGAGCTCAGCCTCCCACCTGAAACATGAGACCCCCTGATCTCTCCCAAACAGCTCTCTTCCCTCCCCCACCCCCCAATTGTCCCCGCCATCTTAAGTACTGGCAGAAACTCTGCCAGTACTAAAATAAAAGCTATATTTGGTTTTTTTTTTAATTTTTTTTAGCATATTTACATATGCTGCTGTGTAGGATCCCCCCTTAGCCCCCAGCCTTACTGATCCCCCACCAAAGAGCTCTCTAACCCTCCCCCTCTGCCTTAATGGGCGCCATCTTGGGTACTGGCAGCTGTCTGGCAGGCATTAACTGCCTTTTTTTTGAGGACGTACCCTGCACGTCCTCGGTCGTTAAGGGGTTAAAATTAAACGTCCTATCTGAATAATGAAAGTTTAATTTATACTAGACTGTCCCTTTAAGATGGTGGGGACAATTGTGAGGTGGGGGAGGAAAGAGAGCTGTTTGAGAGGGGTCAGGGAGGGATCGGGGGTGGGATGTGTCAGGTGGGAGGCTGATCTCTACACTATAGCTAAAATTAACCCTACAAGCTACCTAATTAACCCCTTCACTGCTGGGCATAATACAAGTGTGGTGCACAGCAGCATTTAGCGGCCTTCTAATTGCCAAAAAGCAATGCCAAAGCCATATATGTCTGCTATTTCTGAACAAAGGGGATCCCAGAGAAGAATTTACAACCACTTGTGCCATGATTGCACAAGCTGTTTGTAAATCATTTCAGTAAGAAACCTAAAATTGTGAAAAAGTTAACAATTTTTTTTATTTGATCGCATTTGGCTGTGAAATAATGGCATGAAATATACCAAAATGGGCCTAGATAAATACTTTAGGTTGTCTACTAAAAAATATATATAGTTTTGATAGGTAAATATTAAAAAAATGGCTCTATTTCTGTTTAAATTTAGTGATGGCAAAAATGCTAAAAATCCTCTGGTCTTTTGGAGAGGTTTTTGTCTGAAATGCCCTGTTCTTAAGGGGTTAATATTATGATTTTAGGATGTACCAGGCTTGAGAATTGACAGTTCTACTGGATGATATCATAAACTGTCAGGGGAATAAAACCTCCTCAGTTTTCTGGCTGGGTCTTAAGAACTTGTCCAACTTGCTCTTTATGGTGATGAGCTGAGCTTCTGTATTAGTTAAAACAATGTGTTTCCTCATTTCACAGTCACTTATGTTGTAGTGTTATTTGTGTTACAGACATACAGTGCATAAACTCTGCCTTCATTTATTAGGGACCTGGTCAGTTGACAGTAATACACAGGACATAAAAAAAGAACATCTACCTTAAAGGAACATTAAAGGGACAATGAACTCTAAAATGATCTCCCCTCTATGTTCCAATGATCCATTTTACCTGCTTGCAGTGTATTAAATTGTTTACAAATAGCTCATTTATCTTTGTTTTGTTGTTTGAAATAGTTGCTTTTCATGTTGAAACCATCACCTATGCTAAAAAATTTCAGTACTGCTACAGAACTTGGCTACAGAAAAGCCTCCCGGGGGGGGGGGGTAGGCAAGAGACCAGCACTTTTGAAGACTTTGCTGCTTGACTGAACCAAAATTATTCATAGTAACATAGTAGATGAGGTTGAAAAAAGACTGAAGTCCATCGAGTTAAACCTATACAAATCTAATATACTTACAAAAAGTTCCAGTTGAGCTTAAAGGGACACTGAACCCAATTTTTTTCTTTCGTGATTCAGATAGAGCATGCGATTTTAAGCAACATTCTAATTTACTCCTATTATCATATTTTCTTCATTCTCTTGGTATCTTTATTTGAAAAGCAAGAATGTAATTTTAGATGCCAGCCCATTTTTGGTGAACAACCTGGGTTGTTCTTGCTGATTGGTGGATAAATTCACCCACCAATAAACAAGTGCTGTCCAGGGATCTTAACCAAAAAATAGCTTAGGTGCCTTCTTTTTCAAATGAAGATAGCAAGAGAACGAAGAAAAATTGATACTAGGAATAAATTAGAAAGTTGCTTAAAATTACATGCTATATCTGAATCACGAAAGAATTTTTTTTTGGGTTCAGTGTCCCTTTAAATTAATCCCCCTAAAAGGTGACCCATTTAATACAAGCAATCATATCCATTTATTTTGTTTCTAGACAGAAATGTATCCAATCAATTTTTAAATGTATCTAGGGTATTGGCATTCACTACCTCCTTTGGTAATGAGTTCCACAATTTTATTGCTGTTACAGTGAAAAGTTTCCGTTGCAGGAGATTAAAGGGATAGTAAACACCAAAAATGTTATTCTTTAAAAAGATAGATAATCCCTTTATTTACCATACCCAACACTGTTATAGAAATATACTTTTTACCTCTGTAATTACCTTGTATCTAAGCTTCTGCTGACTGCCTCCTTATCTCAGATAACAGACTTGCATTTCAGGCAATTAGTGCTGACTCTTAAATAACTTCATGTGCATGAGCACAGTGTTATCTATATGAAACACATGAACTAACACCCTCTAGCTGTGAAAAACAGTCAAATGCAGAGGCAGCCTTAAATGGCTTAGAAATTAGCATATGATCCTACCTAAGTTTAGCTTTCAACTAAGAATAACAAGAGATCAAAGCAAATTTGATGATAAAAGTAAATTAGAAAGCCGTTTAAAATTACATGCCCTATCTGAATCATGAAAAATTTGGACTTAACTATCCCTTTAAATCTCCTTTCCTCCAACCTTAAAGGGACAGTCAAGGCCAAAAAAAACTTTTATGTTTCAAATAGGGCATGTAATTTTAAACAACTTTCCAATTTACTTTTATCAACAATTTTGCTTTGTTCTCTTGGTATTCTAGTTGACAGCAAACCTAGGAAGGCTCATATGATAATTTCTAAGCCCTTGAAGGCCGCCTCTAATCACATGCTTTTGTATTTGCTTTTCACAACAGGGGAGAGTAGTTCATGTAAACCATATAGATAGCATTGTGATCACGCCCGTGAGTTGTGGCAGACACTGCACTAATTGGCTAAACTGCAAGTCAATAGATAATAACTAAAAGTCATGTGATTAGGGGCGGTCAGAAGGTGCTTAGATACAAGATAGTCACAGCAGTAAAAAGTGTATTAATATAACAGTGTTGGTTATGCAAAACTGGGGAATGGGTAATAAAGGGATTATCTATCTTTTTAAACAACAAAAATTCTGGTGTTGACTGTCCCTTTAAACTGTGACCTCTTGTCACAAACAATTTTCTTGGAATAAACAGAGCTTCTGTCATCTCTGTATATGGGCCTTGAATATATTTATATGAAGTAATCATGTCACATCTCGAGCACCTTTTTTTCTAGGGAAAACAGACCCAGTTTGGCTAGCCTATCCTCATAGCTTAAATTCTCCATTCCCCTTATTAGCTTTGTGGCCCTTCTCTGAATTTTTTCTAGTTCTGCAATATTTTTTCTTTGCGATCAGTCCCCAGAACTGCACTCCATACTCAAGGTGAGGTCTTGCCAGGGATTTATATAGTGACAGAATTATCCTTTCCTCCCTTGAACCAATGCCTCTTAATACATGCTAGTATCTTATTAACTTTTGAAGCTGCTGCCCGGCATTGCGCACCCATCTTTAGCTTGTTATCTATTACTACTCCCAAATCCCTTTCCCCCTCTGTTTGGCTAAGTCTTGTTCCATTTAAATAATATTCTATCCTCATAGCTTAAATTCTCCATTCCCCTTATTAGCTTTGTGGCCCTTCTATGAACTTTTTCTAGTTCTGCAATATCTTTTTTTGCGATTGGTCCCCAGAACTGCACTCCATACTCAAGGTGAGGTCTTACCAGGGATTTATGTAGTGACAGAATTATGCTTTCCTCCCTTGAATCAATGCCTCTTTTAATACATGCTAGTATTTTATTAACTTTTGAAGCCATTGCCCTGCATTGTGCACCCACATTTAGCTTGTTATCTATTACTACTCCCAAATCTATTTCCTCCTCTGTTTGTCCCATTTAAATAATACATCGCCTGCTTATTTTTACTTCCAAAATGTAGAACCTTGCATTTTCCCATATTAAATCTTATTTTCCATTTACCTGCCCATACTTCTAATTTTTGCAGATCCATTTGTAACGAAAGTTCATCCTGCTCTGACCTAATTACCTTACTTAACTTAGTATCATCTTCAAAAATAGAGATGTCGCTATTTAATCCTTGCTCCAAGTCATTAATAAAAATATTAAAAAGAACAGGGCCCAGTACTGATCCCTGGGGGACGCCACTGATTACCTTTGACCAATCTGAGTATGACCCATTCACTATTACTCGTTGCTCCCTATCTTTTATCCATGAGCTAACATTTTCAGCTATTCCCAGTCCCTTAATTTTGTGCATTAATCTCTCATGTGGCACTGTATCAAATGCCTTTGCGAAATCTAAGTATATCACATCAACTGATTCCCCTTTATCTATATTTTTACTTACTTTCTCATAGAATCTAATTAGATTAGTTTGACATAATCTATTTCTCATAAAACCGTGCTGATTTGAACTCCTAATCATGTTTACACGAATGTGCTCATCAATATAATCCCTTATAATCCCTTCAAATATCTTCCCCACTATTGATGTCAGACTAACTGGTCTATAGTTTCCTGGATCATCCCTGCTTCCCTTTTTGAAGAGTGGCACCACATCAGCTTTACGCCAATCCTGGGGTACCATGCCTGAGGATAATGAGTCTTTAAAAATTAGGAGTAGAGGTTTGTTTATAACAGTGCTAAATTCCCTTAACACCCTTGTGTGTATTCCATCTGGGCCTGGAGGTTTAGTTACCTTAATATTATCCAGTTTTTTCCTGATATCCTCTAGAGATAAGCCAGTTAATGGTATGGGCTTGTATGTTCTAGTTTGTTCCAAAGTTCCTCTCTTGTGTATACTGAAGAAAAGAACTGGTTTAGTACCTCAGCCTTCTCCCTGTCACTGTTAATCATGCTAAGCTCTGTGCATTTTAATGTACCTATATTGTCCATCTTAGATTTTTTGTTATTTATGTACTTAAATAACCTTTTAGGATTAGATTTTAAAATCCTTTGCAATTAATATTTCATTTTCAATTTTGGCTAATTTGATTGCTTTTTTTGCATACTTTGTTAGATTCCTTATAAATATGGAATGTTGAGCCTTTACTATTTTGTTTGAATAATTTAAATGCCCTAGTTTTTTCCTAATTCCTTTTTATTTAGCCACATTGGCTAAGATTTTTTATTTTTACAATTGCAAAGTTTTATCATTTTATGCTAACCAAGTGGGCCATTTTTGTTTTATTTTCTGAGCAAAACTGCTCAGCAGCAGTACTTATTTGTACAGATATAAAGGCATTCACAAAAGCCAGTTCAGAGAGACAGGCTGTACTGTTCAAAGCCAAACTGTTTTTGTGCATTTAAAGGGACATTGTCATGCAAAATTCACATGCTCTAATTAGTCAGATCATGTCATTCTAGCATTACTGATCCTGGTTAACTGTTTAACGCATACAATTTAGGTAAATACTAAAGTAAAGTTTTGCTTGAGAGACCCAAGCAAGATACTTACTGGTGGTTTCTAGCTTTGATACTGCAATGCTTTCAGGTCCCAAGCAAGATTTTACTTATGTGTTAAACACCTTTGCTAAACCCACAGCTAGGGCCAGGAATTAAACAATGATTACATTTACTGTAAAGTCAAAATTAAATTTTGAAAAGTTGTTTAAAATTGAGTGCTCCAACTTAAAAGCACTCAATTTTAAACAACTTTCAATTTTACTTCTATGATCAAATTTGCTTTGTTCTCTTTGTATCCTTTGTTAAAGAGAAAACCTAGGTGCAGCAGTGCACTACTGGGAGCTAGCTGGTCTTTGGTAGATACACATGTGTCTCTTGACATTGGTTTACTAGGTGTATTCAGCTAGCTCCCAGTAGTGCAGTGCTACTCTGGAGCTGACTTTAGCTATGTGTTTAACTGGGGTTAAACACAAAGTTATATGCTAGCAGTAGCATAGTAACAGAGCACTTACTTTTTTGCACATTAATGTATTTTTAAAAGAATATTGTACACACCCTTTTCTGTCATGCAAACGAAAGCGCAGTATTTATACATGCTATAAGCTAGAAATGTAAAAAATGACAGCAGTAATTCCTAATACTTACTGGGTTATTATGGCAACTACCACAGCTCCAGACACGTCTGCAAGGCTGAAAGGAAAGCACTAGTTTAACCTCAAAACAAACTAATACAAATTGTAATTCCTTGATTATATGATAAATATGACAGCATTCTACATAACCAGACAAACAAAACACTAAAACAAGGAAAAACCTAACAAATAAACACACAAACAGGCAGACACACACAAAAAAAAAGAAGGGGAAAGAGCTAGGAAAGGGAAAGATTGCGCATCTCCTTACTGTTCTAACCATGTTCTTGGGACAACTCCACTAAATATCCAAGCGTGGAAGAGGTTCAATCTCTTAAGTGGAGCTATTACTTGCAACTGTATCGTTATAGGGAATGTCAAGATTGGACCTAGCCATTTTTGTAAATATATATTCAAGGATTTTTCTAAGTTAGGTGATATCAGCTGTTGTTCTATAATTATTAAGTCCCTTACTTCTTTTAGAAACCTAGAGAAAGGAGGTGCCTTGCTAGCTTTCCAATTAGACCGAATAAGACTTCTACCAAGTAATATGATTGCGTTTATCAATTTATAATGTCTATGTGCCATACATAAGAAAAATATAATTTTTATATCAAGACAGATGTTTTGGTCTAGAGCCCTATTGAGCCAGTAGTTTACTCTATTCCAAAATTTCCTAATTTTTGGGCAGTACCAGAAGCAATGGGGTAAGTCTGCCCAGATCTTGTTACATCTATAACAGTTTGAAGAATTGTTGACAGACCACTTACTTACTATTGCTGCTGTCATATACACCCTATTTATAATCTTACAGTGTGCTTCCTTCCAGGATTCTATGCAGGTAGCTTTGTTGGCTAGCTCAAAGTTCTTTTGAATCTCTTCCAAGGTTATTTATATGCGATTGGCCTAGATTATTGATCAAAATATTTATATAGAAAGGATATTGAATATAATCCCTGTCTATAAAGATTAATCGCCATGTCTAGATTACCTAGGTCCCATTTCGACTCACCATTTTTAATGATTTGGTTAAAGAAATAACGTAATTGAAGGTAAGCATAAAAACCATGTTTGTGCAGGTCATATTGTTGTTTAAGTGTCTCAAATGTTTTTATGATATCAGTAGTATCATCTTTAATCTGGATCAGTTCCCTAATCCATTTATCCTCCCATTCTTTGAATACTGGAGAATCAATTCCTGGTAAAAATATTGGATTACCTCGAATCGGGAGATATCGGGAAAGTTTATGGTCCACCTGAATTTCCTTTATGTATTTCTGCCAGGCTATTATAGGTCTATTAAATATGTACATTTTAGTAATATACTTAGGGATTTTAGGATTTGGGCAGTGAATGATAGCTTTCCGAGAAAACGGTGTCATAATTGTTGATTCTATGAGTGCATTTGACACGTATTCTTTATTCGTAACCCAGTCTAAAACCTCTTTTACTAATGTTGCTAGATTGTAGTATTTTAAGTTAGATAAGGAAAGGCCCCCTATATATTTATGGATGGATAACTTTATACAGGATATTCAGATCTTTTTTTGTTGCCATATAAACCTAGCTATGGTTCTATTAAAGTTTTAAACATCTTTAGAGCGAATAATGAATGGTAGATTTTGCAATAAGTATAGGGGTGTTTTGTTTTTAAATAAAGAAAAAAAATTCCTTAACCATTGATTTTCAATTTTTAGCCAACCATGTGCAATAGCTATTTTGCAGTGCCAGTTACTTTTACAGATCCTGCAATATATATTAAAAAGTACTAGTAGTATTCCCTCTCTGGTAGTCTAGTGGGGGAGCATTTGATCTGCACCTCTGTCTGGTACACTACAGACCATATATAGCTTCTTCTGGCTGGCTCTCAGTGATGTAAGTCAGTGAGAGTTGGAAATTGGAGTAGCAATTAGGGCTAGATTTATCAACGTTGAGGCGTACAGGGGCGCGTATACGCGCCCCTGTATGCCTCAGCTCGCCTGTAGCGGGGCGAAATTGCCCGCAGGTAATTAACATTGCACACGAGCGCCCCCTGCCCGCGCACAGCCAATCACGCGCGGGCAGGAGCTGTCAATCTCCTCGGTCGGACTCGACTGAGGAGATTGAATTTCGCCACAATAGAGGTGGCGTAGATGTTAGGGAAGCAGCGGTCTGGTGACCGCTGCTTGATAAATCCCGGCGAGCAAGTTCTTGAGAGAACTTGCTGCCGTAGGGGCTTAATAAATCTAGCCCTTAGTATGGTTGGTCTGTAGTGTTGGTACACTACAGACAGACCATACTAATTGCTACTCCAATTTCCAGCTCTCAGATGTGCAGACCAAATGCTCCCCCACTAGACTACCAGGGAGGGAATATTACTTTTTTTTTTTAATAATATATTGCACGATCTGCAAGCCATTCAGCCAAGCCCAATATATATTTATTTTAAACAAAAAAAGCAACTTCCAGTAAGAAGGCTTCCTAAGCGCTGGAATAAATGGTGACTGTCCCTGATACCCCCGCCCACACAGCCCTTCCCAACACACGGACGGTTTTTATCTCCCTAAGGTAAAGAGCTGTGTGAGGGAAAGGCACACGCTGTGATAAAAGCTTAGGCCTAAACATAGGGAAAAAGTTGCAAACTTGGGTTCTAACTTAGTGACCGGCATCTGCAGGCACCATGTTATATGTTTGAGAGATAAATAAACATGGTGCCTGCAGATGCCAGTTAGCACACACGTTTGCAAACTTTTTCCTATGTTTAGGCCTAAGCTTTTATCACAGCGTGTGCCTTTCCCTCACACAGCTCTTTACCTTGACAGCACTCCCAAGTCTCGCTGACGTCTGCTAGCTAGCACTATAAGTTTCCTGAGCCGACGGCTTGAGTGTGCAGGATAAATCACTGATGGCCCCCACCTACACAGCCCTTCCCAACAAACGTCCGCACTCTTATGGGACCGATCTGAAACACTGCAGCCTGCATGTGTAGTGAGCATGTAAACTAAGTTAGATAACTGGGGGGAGACCTACCTTACAACAGCGCAGCATGAGCGAAGTGAACTGTCCCATGGCGCGTCTTCCTCTCTTCCTCACTCTGCACACGTGCACTGCGTGCTGCATGCAGCCCAACTAATCGACTGACCAACTAATCAATAATGAAGATTTTTATTATCGATTTAAGTCGATTAGTTGTTTCAGCCCTATACCTATGTGTTTAATCATTTATCTGGGATCATTAATTAAAAAAAATTATTGTATTATAATGTCCCTTTTAGCCAGATCTTTATGTTCTTACATTATAATGAGTAACCCTTAAAGTGAATGTAAAGTCATCCTCTGTTCTAAACACCTGTGTAACATATGTCAATAAAAAACTATAGTTTCATTCATGAAATTCTACCTTTTTCAATCGTTAGCTTTATTTTCATAATTTTAGCCTTGTTTTCACTGAAATTAACCTCCTCCCGGCATTCACGCTCCGTTCCTCAATTTTTTGATTGACGTCTTGATAGCCAATAACGTCTCTAACCACAGGGGGACCCACCCCATTACAATGACGTAATACGCCTTCATTGTGCATGCGTTCGTTTGCGGTGTAGAGCTAATGTAATATAAGCTTGTGCACATTTCGCGCATGCGCATTATACAGAAACATGGTGTCGCAATAATTAAAAAATTAAGAAATTACTGGATAATAGGTTAGACTTTGCTCCTGTCCTTCACCACTCGCAACAATAGTTTTCATTGAATGGAGTTAGACTCATTCAATGAATACTATGTTGATGAAAACCGGAAACAGGAGTAACGCATGCGCAATTGAAAGAATACACGGGAGCGCGCAGTGCCGATACGTAAACAGCGGGTGGGGCCGCTGTTTACGTAAGATGGGGGAGAATAAGCAAACTGAGAGTGGGAGGAGCGGGTAAGTGAATGACCGATAATACTAATATAAAATAACATCGCAATAATACATTTTATTAAAAAAGGATTGTGGCGGTATGCTTTAGCGTATGATTCTTTACAACTATATATAATACAATATTGAAAAATTTACATTCACTTTAAGGCTGTGAAACAATGCAAGCGATGCAGCGCGAGGTGAAGCAGCTGCTTCGCATCGCTTCTGAAGTTCATATATTTCATCTCTAAACGGTCAACTACGCGACCTGACGCAGCAGAGTGCTCAGAGATGAAAAGGCAGGACACACTGAGCGCGCACATCCGCATCTACACGCTGCAAGCCGCTCTGCTTGCAGTGTGTCACAGCCTTTAGAGCCTATAAAATGTTGTTTAGAATGGTGCAGCCAGTGCAGGGTTGATTACGTTGGGCGGATCATAGGGAATCAGCTATGTGGTCAGTTTACACTTCATGTACAGCAGGGGGCACATGATTGTCTCTGATGTAAAGTTATGAATGGCATTTATGAGCATAATCTTTGCGTGGCTCATCAGTTGGGTAGAAGAAATTTAGCTTTATGTGAGACATGACTCCAACTTAGCTGCTGAAATGTTTATTCATCTGGTTATAGGTGAAGTTATTTATCTTGTAAATTCTTTCCTTATTTCTCATCTAAAGTACAGATAATTAAAGGGAAATAAAAGTGCAAGAAGCAAGTGTTAGATCATTTTAATATTGCACTATTGCTTGTGTATAACTATGGGCCTGATTCTCTAAAGGTCTCTGGGTTGGTGAGATTCTATAAGAATACTCGCCAGTACTACTATTTCCCTGGTGGAAGGATCTAAAGCCACTTTTTACCCTGAAAACCGGGGGTCTCACTAAGGGGTGTATACTGCAATTTCATATGAGAAGGAGATGCATACACTACAAAGTACACAATGAAAATCGTAATTTTAAAAATCATAGAAATTGAATAATTAAACCATTCACACACAAATATGCAGGATTTTTTTTTATTGTTAAAGGTACATTATACACTAGATTTTTCTTTGCATAAATGTTATGTAGATGATCCATTTATATAGCAGGTATTTTTGTAAAAATGTATAGTTTTTGCTTATACATTTTCAGACGCCTAACCAAGCTGATTTTCAGACTCCTAACCAAGCCCAAGTTTTAGATGTATACTGATGTATGCAGATGTCGGATTGCTCCTGTTTTTTTTTTTTATATGCAGAGGAGGGGGAAAGGGTCTGCTCTCAGCTCCTTCCAGTGTGTGTCCCAGCCTAACTTCATCTTCAGTTCTAAATTGGGAACTTCTAAGTAAGTTTTTAAAAATGTTTTATACTGGATTTCTCCAACATTGGTGTGTCCGGTCCACGGCTTCATCCTTACTTGTGGGATATTCTCTTCCCCTACAGGAAATGGCAAAGAGAGCACCCAGCAAGAGCTGTCCATATAGCTCCCCCTCTGGCTCCGCCCCCCAGTCATTCTCTTTGCCGCTCTGAACAAGTAGCATCTCCACGGGGATTGTAAAGAGTATGTGGTGTTAGTTGTAGTTTTTTATTCTTCTATCAAGAGTTTGTTATTTTAAAATAGTGCCGGTTTGTACTATTTACTCTAAAACAGAAAAGGATGAAGAGTTATGTTTAAAGAGGAGTATGATTTTAGCAGCAGTAACTAAAATCAATTGCTGTTCCCACGCAGGACTGTTGAGCCCAGAGAACTTCAGTTGGGGGGAACAGTTTGCAGACTTTTCTGCTCAAGGTATGATCAGTCATATTTCTAACAAGACATGCTAATGGTAGAAGACTGTCATTTTTCCCTTAAGGGGTAAGTAAGCCATTTTCTCAGACTCATAACAGATTAAGGCTTACAAATGGGCTATACACTGGTTGACACTATTGTGGGCTAAATCGATTGTTTTATTTCATATTTTAATGGCATTTAGAGTGTTTTGTGCACTTAAAAGCACTTTGGGAACGTTTTTTATCGCCTGGCATTGAGTTAGACGGCTATTTCAGTCAGGAAGGCCCCTTCACTCTGGTATGCAGAGGAAGGAGGCCCCGTTTTCGCGCCTCAATTGCGCAGTTTACTTTCATGGCAGTGCATGCAGCTTCATGTGAGGGGTCCTGTGGCATCCTAAAATGGACTCTGGAAGGTTTATTTCATTGCTGAATAACTCTCAGGGAAGGTAAAAAGCTGCAGCAAGGCTGTGGCTGTGATTGTAGTGTAGTAAAATTGTCTAATTGAACAAATAGCTCCGGTTTGCTCATTTTAAGGGTTAAAGTCTTGAAACTTGGTGTGCAATACTTTCAGGGCATTTGGACTCTGGGGACATTGCCTTCATTGTTTTTCGATATATCAGAAATAAAGTGTGCCTGTTTATTATTTAAAGGGACAGTAACGCTTTTCTTTAAAAACGCTTTTATTGCATTATTAGCCTGCCAAATTCTGTCTAACATGTCTATACCTTCAGATGGCTTATGTTTTGTGTGTATGAAAGCCAAGGTGGTTCCCCCAATTAATGTTTGTGCAAATTGTGTCGTAGCATCCAAACAAAGTATGGACAGTACTGCCACATTGAATAAGATTGCCCAAGATGATTCTTCTAATGAAGGTAGTGGGGATAGTTCCTCATCCTCTCCTTCTGTGTCAACACCAGTTTTGCCCGCGCAGGCGATACCTAGTACATCTAGCGCACCAATGCTTGTTACTATGCAACAGTTAACAGCAGTAATGGATAATTCAATAGCAAATCTGTTATCCAAACTGCCATCCTACCCTAGAAAGCGCGACAGCTCAGTTTTAAATACAGAAGATGAGCATGTTGGAGCTGAGGACAATTTATCAGTTATACCCTCACATCAATCTGAATTGGCAGTGAGGGAGGGCCTGTCTGAGGGGGAGATTTCTGATTCAGGAAAAGTTTCTCAGCAGGCAGACACTGATGTCGTAAAATTTAAATTTAAGTTAGAACATCTCCGCGCCCTGCTTAAGGAGGTCCTAACTACTCTTGATGACTGTGATTCTTTGGTAATTCCAGAGAAATTGTGCAAGATGGACAAATTCTTAGAGGTCCCAGTCCACGCTGATGCCTTTCCGATACCCAAGCGGGTGGCGGGTATAGTGACTAAGGAGTGGGAAAAGCCAGGTATAACTTTTGTTCCACCTCCTATATTCAAGAAAATGTTCCCCATTGTTGACCTCAGAAGGGACGCATGGCAAACGGTTCCTAAGGTTGAGGGGGCAGTGTCAACGTTAGCTAAGAGCACAACTATTCCTATTGAGGACAGTTGCGCTTTTAAAGATCCTATGGATAAAAAATTGGAAGGATTGCTAAAAAAGATATTTGTTCAGCAAGGCTTCCTGCTTTAACTAATCTAGTGCATTATTCCTCTCACCTCGGCAGCGTATTTTTGGTTCGAGGAACTAGAAAATTCGCTCCAAAAAGAGACTCCATATGATGAAGTCATGGACAGAATTCACGCACTAAAGTTGGCTAATTCCTTTATTTTGGATGCCGCTTTCCAATTGGCTAAGTTAGCGGCGAAAAATTCAGGGTTTGCAATAGTGGCGCGCAGAGTGCTTTGGCTGAAATCCTGGTCGGCGGATGTGTCGTCCAAGAATAAATTGCTTAATATTCCTTTCAAGGGTAAGACCCTTTTCGGGCTGGAATTGAAAGAGATTATTTCAGACATTACTGGTGGAAAGGGACATGCCCTCCCACAGGATAGGCCTTTCAAGGCTAAGAACAAATCTAATTTTTGTTCCTTTCGCAATTTCAGGAACGGACCGAATCCTAACTCTGCGGCCTCCAGACAAGAAGGCAACTCTTCCCAGCCTAAGCCAGCATGGAAACCATTGCAAGGCTGGAACAAGGGTAAACAGGCCAAGAAGCCTGCTGCTGCTACCAAGTCAGCATGAAGGGGTAGCCCCCTATCCGGGACCGGATCTAGTAGGGGGCAGACTTTCTCTCTTTGCTCAGGCTTGGGCAAGAGACGTTCAGGATCCCTGGGCACTAGAAATAGTCTCTCGGGGTATCTTCTAGAGTTCAAGGAACTTCCTCCAAGGAGAAGGTTCCACATGTCTCGCTTATCTTCAGACCAGATGAAGAGACAGGCATTCTTACATTGCGTAGGAGACCTATTAAAAATGGGAGTGATAAACCCAGTTCCAACAGCGGAACAAGGTCTGAGTTTTTACTCAAACCTGTTTGTAGTTCCCAAAAAAAGAGGGAACTTTCACGCCAATTCTGGATCTAAAAATTCTAAACAAATTCCTCAGAGTTCCATCATTCAAAATGGAAACCATTCTGACAATTTTACCAACAATCCAGGAGGGTCAATATATGACTACCGTGGACTTAAAGGATGCCTACCTGCATATTCCTATCCACAAAGATCATCATCAGTTCCTGAGGTTCGCCTTCATGGACAAACATTACCAGTTTGTGGCTCTTCCGTTCGGTTTAGCCACTGCTCCCAGAACCTTCACATCTTCACAAAGAATCTTCTAGCGGTTCTACGACCGAGGGGCATTGCTGTAGCACCTTACCTAGACGACATTCTAATCCAAGCGTCGTCTCTTTCCAAAGCAAAGGCTCATACAGACATTGTTCTAGCCTTTCTCAGATCTCACGGGTGGAAGGTGAACGTAGAAAAGAGTTCCCTGTCTCCGTCAACAAGAGTTCCCTTTTTGGGAACAATAATAGATTCTTTAGAAATGAAGATCTTCCTGACAGAGGTCAGAAAGTCAAAGCTTCTAAACGCTTGTCAAGTTCTTCACTCTATTCTTCAGCCTTCCATAGCTCAGTGCATGGAAGTAGTAGGATTGATGGTTGCAGCAATGGACATAGTCCCTTTTGTTCGAATTCATCTAAGACCATTACAACTGTGCATGCTCAATCAGTGGAATGGGGACTTTGCAGGCTTGTCTCCCCAGATTCAAGTAGACCAGGTAACCAGGGATTCTCTCCGCTGGTGGTTGTCTCACGATCACCTGTCTCAAGGAATGAGTTTCAGCAGACCAGAATGGGTCATTGTCACGACCGATGCCAGTCTCTTAGGCTGGGGTGCGGTCTGCGACTCTCTGAAAGCTCAAGGTCTATGGTCTCGAGAAGAGTCTCTTCTCCCGATAAACATTTTAGAACTGAGAGCGATATTCAATGCGCTCCTGGCGTGGCCTCACCTAGCAAAGGCCAAATTCATAAGGTTCCAGTCGGACAACATGACGACTATAGCGTACATCAATCATCAGGGGGGAACAAAGAGTTCCTTAGCGATGAGAGAGGTATCCAAGATCATCAAATGGGCGGAGGATCACTCCTGCCACCTATCTGCAATTCACATCCCAGGAGTGGACAACTGGAAGGCGGATTATTTGAGTCGTCAGACTTTTCATCCGGGGGAGTGGGAACTCCACCCGGAGGTTTTTGCCCAGTTAACTCAACTATGGGGCATTCCAGATATGGATCTGATGGCGTCTCGCCAGAACGCAAAGGTTCTTCGATGCGGGTCCAGATCCAGGGATCCCAAGGCGACACTGGTGAATGCATTAGTGGCGCCTTGGTCGTTCAACCTAGCTTATGTATTTCCACCGTTTCCTCTCCTTCCCAGGCTTGTAGCCAGGATCAAACAGGAGCAGGCCTCTGTGATTCTAATAGCCCCTGCGTGGCCACGCAGGACTTGGTATGCAGACCTGGTGAATATGTCATCAGCTCCACCATGGAAGCTCCCTTTGAGGCAGGATCTTCTAGTACAAGGTCCGTTCGAACATCCAAATCTAGTCTCTCTCCAACTGACTGCTTGGAAATTGAACGCTTGATTCTATCTAAGCGTGGGTTTTCAGATACAGTCATAGATACTCTGGTTCAAGCCAGAAAACCTGTAACTAGGAAGATTTACCATAAGATATGGCAAAAATATATCCGTTGGTGTGAATCCAAGGGATTCCCTTGGAGTAAAATTAAAATTCCTAGGATACTTTCCTTTCTCCAAGAAGGTCTGGATAAAGGTTTGTCAGCTAGTTCCTTAAAAGGACAGATATCTGCTCTGTCTGTTTTGTTACACAAACGTCTGGCAGCAGTGCCAGATGTACAGGCGTTTGTACAGGCGTTAGTTAGAATCAAGCCTGTTTACAGACCCATGACTCCTCCTTGGAGTCTAAATTTAGTTCTTTCAGTTCTTCAGGGGGTTCCGTTTGAACCCATGCATTCCATAGATATTAAGTTACTATCTTGGAAAGTTCTGTTTTTGGTTGCTATTTCTTCTGCTAGAAGAGTTTCTGAATTATCTGCTTTGCAGTGTACTTCTCCCTATCTGGTATTCCATACAGATAAGGTAGTTTTACGTACCAAGCCTGGTTTTCTTCCAAAGGTCGTTTCCAACAGGAATATTAACCAGGAAATTGTTGTTCTTTCTCTGTGTCCGAATCCAGTTTCAAAGAAGGAACGCTTGTTACACAATCTAGATGTGGTCCGTGCTTTAAAGTTATATTTAGAAGCAACAAAGGATTTCAGACAGACATCATCTTTGTTTGTTGTGTATTCTGGTAAGAGGAGAGGGCAGAAAGCTACTGCTACCTCTCTTTCTTTTTGGCTGAAAAGCATCATCCGATTGGCTTATGAGACTGCCGGACGGCAGCATCCTGAACGAATTACAGCTCATTCTACTAGAGCTGTGGCTTCCACATGGGCTTTCAAGAACGAGGCTTCTGTTGATCAGATCAGTAAGGCAGCGACTTGGTCTTCTCTGCATACTTTTGCCAAATTTTACAAATTCGATACTTCTTCGGAGGCTATTTTTGGGAGACAGGTTTTGCAAGCCGTGGTGCCTTCCGTTTAGGTAACCTGGTTTGCTCCCTCCCTTCATCCGTGTCCTAAAGCTTTGGTATTGGTTCCCACAAGTAAGGATGAAGCCGTGGACCAGACACACCAATGTTGGAGAAAACAGAATTTATGTTTACCTGATAAATTTCTTTCTCCAACGCTGTGTCCGGTCCATGGCCCGCCCTGGTTTTTTACCAGGTTTGAAAGATTTCTTTCTTTATACACTACAGTCACCACTGCGCCCTATAGTTTCTCCTTTTTCTCCTAACCGTCGGTCGAATGACTGGGGGGCGGAGCCAGAGGGGGAGCTATATGGACAGCTCTTGCTGGGTGCTCTCTTTGCCATTTCCTGTAGGGGAAGAGAATATCCCACAAGTAAGGATGAAGCCGTGGACCGGACACACCGTTGGAGAAAGAAATTTATCAGGTAAACCTAAATTCTGTTTTTTAGATCAGTATCTGTGCATATTTCCTCTATAAGGTACGACGAGTCCACGGATTCATCCTTTACTTGTGGGATATTATCCTCCTGCTAACAGGAAGAGGCAAAGAGCACCACAGCAGAGCTGTCTATATAGCTTCTCCCTTAGCTCCACCCCCCAGTCATTCTCTTTGCCTACTCTAAGTACTAGGAAGGGTAAAGTGAAAGAGGTGATAAAATATTAGTTTTTAATTTCTTCAAGCAAGAGTTTTTTTGTTTTAAATGGTACCGGTGTGTACTAGCAGATGGATGAAGACTTCTGCCTGGAGGATGATGATCTTAGCATTTATAACTAAGATCCAGTGCTGTTCCCACAGAGGCTGAGGGGTACAAGAAACTTCAGTGTGAGGAACGTTTTCATACTATATAGCAGTGAATGTTTTTCCCGTCCCTAAGAGGATTTCGGACATTGTTACTAAGGAGTGGGATAGACCAGGTATTCCGCTCGCTCCCCCTCCTACTTTTAAGAAAATGTTTCCCATATCAGAGACCATGCGGGACTCGTGGCAGACGGTCCCTAAGGTGGAGGGAGCTATTTCTACCCTGGCTAAGCGTACAACTATACCTATTGAGGACAGTTGTGCTTTCAAAGATCCTATGGATAAAAAATTAGAGGGTCTCCTAAAGAAAATATTTGTTCATCAGGGTTTTCTTCTCCAACCTATAGCGTGCATTGTTCCTGTAACTACTGCAGCTTCTTTTTGGTTCGAGGCTCTGGAGGAGGCTCTTCAGGTTGAGACCCCATTAGATGATATTCTGGATAGAATTAGGGCTCTCAAGCTAGCTAATTCTTTCATTACAGATGCTGCTTTTCAACTGGCTAAATTAGCGGCAAAGAATTCAGGTTTTGCCATTTTAGCGCATAGAACGTTATGGCTTAAATCCTGGTCTGCTTTTAGCCAACCCTTTCAAGGGTAAGACCCTATTCGGGCCTGAACTGAAAGATATCATTTCAGACATCACTGGAGGGAAAGGCCATGCCCTTCCTCAGGATAAGACAAATAAGATGAGGACCAAACAAAATAATTTTCGTTCCTTTCGAAACTTCAAAGGTGGTCCCTCTACCTCTTCCCCTACTGCAAAGCAAGAGGGGAATTTTGCTCAATCCAAGTCAGTCTGGAGACCTAACCAGACTTGGAACAAGGGTAAACAGGCCAAGAAGCCCGCTGCTGCCACCAAGACAGCATTAAGGGGTAGCCCCCGATCCGGGACCGGATCTAGTAGGGGACAGACTTTCTCTCTTTGCTCAGGCTTGGGCAAGAGACGTTCAGGACTCCTGGGCTTTAGAAATCATAACCCAGCGGTATCTTCTAGATTTCAAAGATTCTCCTCCAAGGGGGAGATTCCAGACAAAAAGAGAGGCGTTCTTACGCTGTGTAGAAGACCTATATACCATGGGAGTGATCTGCCCAGTTCCGAAAACAGAACAGGGGCAGGGGTTTTACTGCAATCTGTGGTTCCCAAAAAAGAGGGAACCTTCAGACCAATTTTAGATCTCAATATCCTAAACAAATTCCTCAGAGTCCCATCCTTCAAAGATCATCAACAGTTCCTCAGGTTCGCCTTTCTTGACAAGCATTACCAGTTTGTGGCTATTCCCTTCGGGTTGGCCACAGCTCCCAGAATTTTCACAAAGGTGCTAGGGTCCTTTCTGTCGGTTCTAAGGCCACAGGGCATAGCTGTGGCGCCTTATCTGGATGATATCTTAATTCAGGCGTCGACTTACCAACTAGCCAAGTTTCACACGGACATCGTGTTGGCTTTTCTAAGATCTCACGGGTGGAAGGTGAACGTAAGAAAGAGTTCACTTATCCCTCTCACAAGAGTTCCATTCCTGGGAACTCTGATAGATTCGGTGGACATGAAAATTTTTCTGACGGAGGTCAGGAAATCAAAGATTTTAACCATCTGCCGAGCTCTTCATCCATTCCTCGGCCGTCAGTGGCTCAGTGTATGGAGGTAATCGGACTAATGGTAGCGGCAATGGACATAGTTCTGTTTGCTCGCTTGCATCTCAGATCACTGCAGCTATGCATGCTCAAACAGTTTAATGGGGATTATGCAGATTTGTCTCCTCAGATAAATCTGGATCAAGAGACCAGAGACTCTCTTCTTTGGTGGTTGTCACAGGATCATCTGTAACAGGGAATGTGTTTCCGCAGGCCAGCATGGGTCATAGTGACGACGGACGCCAGCCTATTGGGCTGGGGTGCAGTCTTGAATTCCCTGAAAGCACAGGTTTTGTGGACTCAGGAGGAGGCTCTCCTCCCGATAAATATTCTAGAACTGAGAGCGATATTCAACGCGCTTCTGGCGTGGCCTCAGCTGGCTTCGGCCAGATTCATAAGAGTCCAGTCGGACAATTTCACGACTGTAGCATATATCAATCATCAGGGGGGAACAAAGAGTTCTCTAGCGATGATATAGGTTACCAAAATAATTTGATGGGCAGAGACTCACTCTTGCCATCTATCAGCAGTCTATATCCCAGGAGTGGAGAACTGGGAAGCAGATTTTCTAATTCGTCAGACTTTTCATCCGGGGGAGTGGGAACTCCATCCGGATGTGTTTGCACAATTGATTCAGCAATGGGGCACACCAGAATTGGATCTGATGGCGTCTCGTCAGAACGCCAAACTTCCTTGTTACGGGTCCAAGTCAAGGAATCCTCAGGCAGTACTGATAGATGCTCTAGCAGTACCCTGGTCGTTCAACCTGGATTATGTGTTTCCACCATTTCCTCTCCTTCCTCGTTTGATTGCCAGAATCAAATAGGAGAGAGCTTTGGTGATTTTGATAGCACCTGCGTGGCCACGCAGGACTTGGTATGCAGACCTGGTGGACATGTCATCTCTTCCACCATGGACTCTGCCACTGAGACAGGACCTTCTGATTCAAGGTCCGTTCCAGCATCCAAATCTAGTTTCTCTGCGGCTGACTGCTTGGAGATTGAACGCTTGATTTTATCCAAGCGGGGTTTCTCTGAGTCGGTCATAGATACCTTGATTCAGGCTCGAAAGCCTGTCACTAGGAAAAGTGTGGCATAAATATCTTTATTGGTGCGAATCCAAAGGCTACTCATGGAGTAAGATCAGGATTCCTAGGATTTTGTCCTTTCTCCAAGAAGGATTGGAGAAGGGGCTATCAGCTCGTTCCTTAAAGGGACACACATCTGCCTTATCAATTCTACTGCACAAGCGTCTGGCAGATGTTCCAGATGTTAAGTCTTTCTGTCAGGCTTTAGTTAGAATTAAGCCTGTGTTTAAACCTGTTGCTCCGCCATGGAGTTTGAATTTAGTTCTTAAAGTTCTTCAAGGGGTTCCGTTTGAACCTATGCATTCCATAGATATTAAGCTTCTATCTTGGAAAGTTCTGTTTTTAGTTGCTATCTCTTCGGCTCGAATTATCTGCATTGCAATGCGACTCGCCTTATCTTGTTTTCCATGCTGATAAGGTGGTTTTGCGTACCAAACCTGGATTCCTTCCTAAGGTTGTTACTAATAGGAATATCAATCAGAAAATTGTTGTTCCTTCTCTGTGTCCTAATCCTTCCTCTAAGAAGGAGCGTCTGTTGTACAACTTGGACTTGGTTCATGCTTTGAAGTTTTACTTGCACGCAACCAAAGATTTCCGTCAAACGTCTTCTTTGTTGTCTATTCTGGAAAACGTAGAGGTCAAAAAGCTACGGCTACCTCTCTTTCTTTTTGGCTGAAAAGCATCATCCGTTTGGCATACGAGACTGCTGGACAGCAGCCTCCTGAAAAGATTACAGCTCACTCTACTAGAGCGGTGGCTTCCACATGGGCTTTTAAAAATGATGCTTCTGTTGAACAGATTTGTAAGGCTGTTACTTGGTCTTCGCTTCATACCTTTTCCAAATTTGATACTTTTGCTTCTTCGGAGGCTATTTTTGGGAGAAAAGCTCTTCAAGCAGTGGTGCCTTCTGGTTAACCATCTGTCTTGTCCCTCCCGTTCATCTGTGTCCTGTAGCTTTGGTATTGTATCCCACAAGTAAAGGATAAATCCGTGGACTCGTCGTACCTTATAGAAGAAAAGTAAATTTATGCTTACCTGATAAATTAATTTCTTGCCCTGTCATTTTAAGACAGATTATATATTTTTATTTTAAACTTCAGTCACCTCTGCACCTTGTAGTTTCTCCTTTTTCTTCCTGTACCTTCGGTCGAATGACTGGGGGGTGGAGCTAAGGGAGGAGCTATATAGACAGCTCTGCTGTGGTGCTCTTTGCCACTTCCTGTTAGCAGGAGGATAATATCCCACAAGTAAAGGATGAATCCGTGGACTCGTCGTACCATAGAAGAAATTAATTTATCAGGTAAGCATAAATTTACTTTCTTCTTTATAGTAGTGTCTATTACATGCAGTTATATGAAAATTAGTGTACACTGTCCCTTTAAGGTGCATAAAAAAAATCACACAAAATGGTATTTGATCTAAAATGTAAAAATTTGTGTTTAAACTACCCAGGAATAAATCGTATTAAATATGCACAGTATAAATCATAATTTAAGTACACTGGATGTGCAAAAACACATAGACATTTTACGGTACAGTGCACTGAAAACAGGGTATTTTGATTTGAATTAGACATAATATTAAAGTTTAAACATATACTAGGTTATTTCTGTGTACTTCATCCTCCATTGCAAACTTTTACATACCAGAGAGCTCCATATTTCTGTGGGAGACAGTTTGCCACTCACATTAAATTTTTTTTATAATTGCACCAAGACTGTCCCTGCGAGGCTAAACGTGTGTTTCCACGTTTTTGGTGTAAACTTTTGATCATACGGCCCAAAGTGTTTAATTCCTGCAATGAGATCAAACACATAGTTGAAGCCAGCTCCAGAGAGCACTGCACCTCTTCGACCTCGCTGAATACAGCTGGTGAACCAATGACAGGAGGCATATGTGTGTAACTATCAGTCACCAGCTAGCTCCCAGTATTGTATTGTACATATGCTTTTCTACAAAGGATAACAAGAGTACAATGTAAAATACACACACACTAGCAGCTGCACTATTTTAGGCAAGCTCCCAATAAATAGTTTATTCTTTAAATTGGAGTATATTGCTTATCTCCAATTAGTAACACAAATCTCTTTTGGGAGTGGTGCTAGCATCAGTCAATATTCTACAAAAGGTTTTGGAATGAGTTCCAAAGAAAGCGATGCTTGTAAGAGCACTCTATGCCCACACTAATGTGAGGCTGGAAATATTAAAACATAACTTTTATTTGAAAGTGACTATAAAAAATCAATTAAAAACGTCACAAGTTTTGCTACTATTTGTTACAGAACTGAAGTTGGTATCTCTTGGATAATATACAATCTGGCCTTTAATAAGTGCTTAAATAATACCAAGAGAAAAGCAGTAACAAATACTGATTTATAGTGTGAGCTGGTGTGACACTTGATTGCAGTAATGTTGATAATAATTCAAGACAGTGACGTGCAGTGACGTCAGAGGCTGGTGAGGCAGTGGCAGGATACGCCTTCATTCTTTAGATATCCTTTGTTGAAGAAATAGCAATGCACATGGGTGAGCCAATCACATGAGGTATCTATGTGCAGCCACCAATCAGCAGTTACTGAGCATATTTAGATATGATTTTCAACAAAGGATATCAAAAGAATCAAGAAAATTAGATATTAGATGTAAATTGGAAAGTTATTTAAATTTGCATATGGGTTTCATATGGGTTTCATGTCCCTTTAAATGGTGTCTTGGAAAACTGGTCAACTTAGCAAACATCTGATTTTAGTCTAAAAGGATTGTAACAGAAACTCTTTCCAGATAACACAATGCTTGCTCTGATTATGAGATCTAGAAATCCATGCCCATTAAAATATGTTTAAAACATACTTTTTACTTTAATGCTTCAAATTATGCTTATAGATTCTTTCATTATTCAGTAAATATAAAAATGTCTTGATCCAGTGGTGGCTGGTGAAATTAAAAGATGGTGGGGCGCTTGACCCCACCCCTTTAAATAAAGCCACACCATCAGATGGTACTACCAATTCATTAATTAAATAAATAAAAGGTAGACAGAAACACAGAAAAGCACTCAGGGGGAAAGGGAGAGAGAGACGGGGGGAGAGAGACACAGAGGGTTAGAGAGAGAGAAAGAGAGACACAATCACACACATAGGGTTAGAGAGAAAGAGAGACACAATCACACACAGAGGGTTAGAGAGAGAGAAAGAGAGAGAGAGACACAATCACACACATAGGGTTAGAGAGAAAGAGAGACACAATCACACACAGAGGGTTAGAGAGAAAGAAAGAGAGAGAGACAATCACACACAGAGGGTTAGAGAGAGAGAAATAAAGAGAGAGTGAGAGACACAATCACACACAGAGGGTTAGAGAGAAAGAGAGAGACAATCACATACAGAGGGTTAGAGAAAGAGAGACACAATGACACACAGAGGGTTAGAGAGAAAGAGAGACACAATGACACACAGAGGGTTAGAGAGAGAGAGAAATAGAGAGAGACACAATCATACACAGGGTTAGAGAGAGAGAGAAAGAGAGAGACACACAATCTCACACAGAGGGTTAGAAAGAAAGAGAGAGACAATCATACACAGAGGGTTAGAGAGAGAGAGAGAGACACACACAATCACACAGAGAGGGTTAGTGAGAGAGAGAGAGACACAATCACACACAGAGGGTTAGAGAGAGAGAGAAAGAGAGAGAGACACAATCACACACAGAGGGTTAGAGAGAAAGAGAGAGACACACACACAATCACACACAGAGGGTTAGAGAGAAAGAGAGAGAGAGAGACAGACACAATCACACACAGAGGGTTAGACAGAGAGAAAAAGAGAGAGAGAGACACACAATCACACACAGAGGGTTAGAGAGAGAGAGACACAATCACACACAGAGGGTTAGAGAGAAAGAGAGAGACACAATCATACACAGAGGGTTAGAGAGAGAGAGACACAATCACACACAGAGGGTGAGAGAGAAAGAGAGAGACACAATCACACACAGAGGGTTAGAGAGAGAAAGAGAGAGAGACACAATCACACACAGAGGATGAGAGAGAAAGAGAGACAATCACACACAGAGGGTTAGAGAAAGAGAGAGAGAGAGAGAGAGAGACACAATCACACACAGAGGGTGAGAGAGAAAGAGAGAGACACAATCACACACAGAGGGTTAGAGAGAGAAAGAGAGAGAGCCACACAATCATACACAGAAGGTTAGAGAGAGAGAGAGACAATCACACACAGAGGGTTAGAGAGACACATAAGGGATGAGAGTCAGAGGGGGAGGAAGAGAGACAGAGAGAGAAAGAGACCATGGGGGAGAACAACACATAAGGAGAGAGATGGATAGAGAGAGAGAGACACACACACACACACAAGGGGGGGGGGGGGGAGGGACCACTGCATTTTAAAGTAATAAAACAGCAGAGCTACAGAGAGTTCAGAAAATGATTCTATAATTTAGTGTGAAGTAGAGAGGCAAGCTGCTAAGTTAGTGGATGTAAAGTTTGAGTAAACAAAATACAAAAACAACCCTGCTGTAAAAGAGTAAAAAAACACTAAACCACATTCATTAAATTTGCATTTTCACTAACAGAATCCCTTTCAGTAAAATCTTACTTTAATAAGATGTGGTTGAAACACTGCTCACTGTGCCTCTCTTCCTCCTCTGTAAGGATTCAGGAAGTGACAGTGGCACATTCCACTGCACTTAGAGGGGAAGAACAGAACTCTTTTTTTCACTTTAGCAAAGCTAGCAGGTTCACAGGACAGCAACAAAATAAATGAAAGTTGTTTTTTTCCGTTTTTGTTTTGTTTTATATGATTTAACATCCAGCCCCAACCCTATGTTCCACTTACTAATGCCTCTCACTGGATTGGTTCAGCCCAAATAGGACTGCCTCAAATAAGCAGTTAATGGGCCATGCAATGATCTTAACCACTTGCATCCAGTAGGTGGCGCAGCATGTTGTGTAATGGTGGGCAGACCTGCTTGTGCCTCTCCATTGCACAACATATAGCTGTGAGAAAAAAAAATGCTGGGGGAAAAAAACATTTTTTTTTTTTTAAAAGCCAATAAAAAAATAATAATATTTTTGCCCATATGAGAGGTGAAGCACTGCCTCACCTGCCTCTAGTGACTGCACATCACTGATTCAAGAAGACAGATATATCTCTATAGTGATAGCGGTTAGCAACCCTGAGGTTCATCAGATTTCAGTCGGACAGCATCACGACTGTGGCTTACATCAACCATCAAGGGGGAACCAGGAGTTCCCTAGCGATGTTAGAAGTCTCAAAGATAATTCGCTGGGCAGAGTCTCACTCTTGCCATCTGTCAGCGATCCACATCCCAGGCGTAGAGAACTGGGAGGCGGATTTTCTAAGTCGTCAGACTTTTCATCCAGGGGAGTGGGAACTCCATCCGGAGGTGTTTGCTCAACTGATCCATCGTTGGGGCAAACCAGAACTGGATCTCATGGCGTCCCGCCAGAACGCCTAGCTTCCTTGTTACGGATCCAGGTCCAGGGACCCGGGAGCGACGCTGATAGATGCTCTAGCAGCTCCTTGGTTCTTCAACCTGGCTTATGTGTTTCCACCGTTTCCTCTGCTCCCTCGACTGATTGCCAAAATCAAGCAGGAGAGAGCATCAGTGATTTTGATAGCGCCTGCGTGGCCACGCAGGACCTGGTATGCAGACCTAGTGAACATGTCATCCTTTCCACCATGGACTCTGCCTCTGAGGCAGGACCTTCTAATACAAGGTCCTTTCAATCATCCAAATCTAATTTCTCTGAGACTGACTGCATGGAGATTGAACGCTTGATCCTATCAAGGCGTGGCTTCTCAGAGTCAGTCATTGATACCTTAATACAGGCACGAAAGCCTGTCACCAGGAAAATCTACCATAAGATATGGCATAAATATCTTTATTGGTGTGAATCCAAGAATTACTCATGGAGTAAGGTTAGGATTCCTAGGATATTGTCCTTTCTCCAAGAGGGTTTGGACAAAGGATTATCAGCTAGTTCTTTAAAGGGACAGATTTCTGCTCTGTCTATTCTTTTGCACAAGCGTCTGGCAGAGGTTCCAGACGTCCAGGCTTTTTGTCAGGCTTTGGTTAGAATTAAGCCTGTGTTTAAAACTGTTGCTCCCCCGTGGAGCTTAAACTTGGTTCTTAAAGTTCTTCAAGGAGTTCCGTTTGAACCCCTTCATTCCATTGATATTAAACTTTTATCTTAGAAAGTTCTGTTTTTGATGGCTATTTCCTCGGCTCGAAGAGTCTCTGAGCTATCTGCCTTACAATGTGATTCTCCTTATCTGATTTTTCATGCAGATAAGGTAGTTCTGCGTACCAAACCTGGGTTTTTACCTAAGGTGGTTTCTAACAAGAATATCAATCAAGAGATTGTTGTTCCATCATTGTGTCCTAATCCTTCTTCGAAGAAGGAACGTCTCTTACATAATCTGGACGTAGTCCGTGCCTTGAAGTTTTACTTACAAGCTACTAAAGATTTTCACCAAACATCTTCCCTGTTTGTCGTTTACTCTGGACAGAGGAGAGGTCAAAAAGCTTTGGCAACCTCTCTTTCCTTTTGGCTTCGGAGCATAATTCGCTTAGCCTATGAGACTGCTGGACAGCAGCCCCCTGAAAGGATTACAGCTCATTCTACTAGAGCTGTGGCTTCCACCTGGGCCTTTAAAAATGAGGCCTCTGTTGAACAGATTTGCAAGGCTGCGACTTGGTCTTCGCTTCACACCTTTTCAAAATTTTACAAATTTGCTTCTTCGGAGGCTGTTTTTGGGAGAAAGGTTCTTCAGGCAGTGGTTCCTTCCGTTTAATCCTGCCTTGTCCCTTCCATCATCTGTGTACTTTAGCTTTGGTATTGGTATCCCATAAGTAATGGATGATCCGTGGACTGGATACACTTAACAAGAGAAAACATAATTTATGCTTACCTGATAAATATATTTCTCTTGTAGTGTATCCAGTCCACGGCCCGCCCTGTCCTTTTAAGGCAGGTCTAAATTTTAATTAAACTACAGTCACCACTGCACCCTATGGTTTCTCCTTTCTCGTCTTGTTTCGGTCGAATGACTGGATATGGCAGTGAGGGGAGGAGCTATATAGCAGCTCTGCTGTGGGTGATCCTCTTGCAACTTCCTGTTGGGAAGGAGAATATCCCACAAGTAATGGATGATCCGTGGACTGGATACACTACAAGAGAAATAAATTTATCAGGTAAGCATAAATTATGTTTTTTTTTCTTTTCTTTTTATAGATATGAATATTCAGCTGTCCATCACTAATTATGGTCATTAGGAAAAAGTCAGTTAGGCTGGCAACTTTAAATTGTATTGGGCGGCAAGGAATTTTAGTTGCATTTGGCGACCAGACTTGTCTTTTTCTATAAAATGGTTTCTATTAGGTTTGGCTTACTCCGAGAAGCATGCCATTTATTTTCCTAATAATTTCACTTAGTTCTGCAGCTCGTTCTCTAACAGCATGTTTAACCTTTAATCAAACTCTTTTCGTTCAGTACATTAATTAACTATCATTGAGAATGTCACTGAGTATCTTATTTATCACTTTATTTGGTTAAATAGTAACTGTTCGTTAGAATTTGCAGAAATATGTCAAATTTAAAGGGACATGAAACCCACTTGTTTTCTTTCAGGATTCAGATAGAGCATGCAGTTTTAAACAACTTTATAATTTACTTCTATTATCAAATGTTCTTTGTTCACATGAAATCTTTTGAAAAACAGGAACGTAAGCTCAGGAGCGTGCACGTGTTCTGGAGTACTACATGGCAGCAGTTTTACAAGAATGTTATATATTAGCTAGAGCACTAGATGGCAGCACTATATCCTGCCATGTAGTGCTCAAGACGCCTATCTAGACATCTTTTCAACAAAGAATACTATGGAAACAAAATAAATTTGATAATAGATTTAAATTGGAAATGTTTCTAAAATTGTATGCTCTGTTTGAATCACAAAAGAACATTTTTGTGTTTCTTATCCCTTTTAAGTTTGTTTATTGCAGATATTTAACCACAATAATAAATGCAATTTTTAAAAAATGTATCACAGTAACTCGATCTAATTTATAAATATTAATGCCTGACCCTTTTCTCAATAACATTTAATATATGAAATACACTGGTCTATTTAATACTAGCATTGCAACTATAAAGTACCTCTTAAAATATCAACTTTTAATTAACCCTTTAAGGACACAGCTTTCAGTTTGCTCAATTGTTTTATGACGGAAAAATTCCGTCATATGTCCTTAAGAGGTTAAACTACAGCAATAAAGAATATTTTAGCTTTAAAACATTAAACATATAACAACATCAAACCGCTTAATACATTACCAATAAACCAATTTGAGAGTTCAATATTCCAAATATTTCTTATGGTCATACATGAAAGTATCACTATTCCTTCTTAATATAAGAAGAGTCCACGGCATCATTCCTTACTGTGGGGAAATACTGACCCTGGCCACCAGGAGGAGGCAAAGACACCCCAGCCAAAGGTTTAAATACCTTTCCAACTTCTCTCATCCCCCTGTCATTCTTTGCTTTCCGCGTAGTTCCTTAGGAAGGGTATCTTTCCTTAGATATGAGACTGGAGTTTTAAGTAGTCTTGTCAGCCTCTCAGTGAGAGCATTGACGAAAGTTAGAATCTGGAGATGCACGGAGAGTCTTTCTGCGAACCCATCCAGACTGCCTGCTAACTGCTCTTAAGCAATCAGTGTTGACCAGTTTCACTGCCTGCTTTTTTCTCACTCAAGTCCATGTCAGGAGCGATGCTACAAGACTGTCACACTTGAGAGGCTGTGTTTCTGTTACACAGCATGGATTCTGGTAAGATAGTTTCAATTTTTACATATGTTGAAAACGCTAGAAGACAGGGTCACAGTGTGGCTCTTTTTATCTTAATAGAATCATGGGTTAATATCTCCTGGGGGGGATTATTCAAATGTGATGCTTTGATTTTATGCTGCTTTATGTGCAAGATTTTATTGGGCTTATAGGCTGTTTATGTGGCTGGAACGCTCAGGTTTTTACTTTCACTTTGAGTGCTGTGCAGCTTGTAGCTTGGTGCGCTTTTTCTCATAGCAAGGGTGGTCCTGCCTTGCGGAAAGATTTTATTTGGTCCAGGCCTGGACTCCATTATCTCCATGGTTACAGGGGGCAAGGGTGCCTTCCTACCACAAGATAAAAAGATCAATTCTAAGGGACAAGTTTCTAATTTTCGTTCCTTTCGTTCTAATAAATCCCAACAACAGCAGTCCTCCGCTAAGACTGAGCAAACCAAGAGTACTTTGAAGCCTGCTCAGTCCTGGAATAAGTCCAAGCAGAGCAAGAAGCCTGCCGAGACTAAATCTGCATGAAGGGGTGGACCCCGATCCAGCTCTGGATCGTGTAGGGGGGGGATCGTGTATGGGGCAGACTGTCGCTCTTTTCAGATGCTTGGTTCAGGGACGTGCAGGATCCGTGGGTCCTGGAGGTCATAGCTCGGGGATACAAGATAGGTTTCAAGTCTCATCCACCCAAGGGTATATTTCTCCTCTCAATTCTGTCTTCCAGACCAGAAAATAGGAAAGCCTTTCTGGGGTGCGCGCGGGATCTGTCCACCTTAGGGATCATTGTCCCGGTGCCTATAGCAGAAAGAGGTTTGGGATACTATTCAAACCTTTTCGTGGTCCCAAAGAAGGAGGGAACTTTCCGCCCGATTCTGGACCTAAAGTGCTTAAACAAATTTCGAAATGTCCCCTCGTTCAAGATGGAGACGATAAGGTCCATCCTTCCCTTTAGTTCAGGAAGGACAGTTCATGACCACTATAGATCTGAAGGATGCTTACTTTCACGTTTCAATCCACAAGGACCACTTCCAGTTCCTAAGGTTTGCGTTCCTGGACCAGCACTTCCAGTTCATTGCACTTCCGTTTTGGTGTAGCTACTGCTCCAAGAATTTTTACGAAGGTTCTAGGGACTCCTTTTAGCCATTGCCAGAACCCGGGGTATAGCAGAAACTACCTACTTGGACGATATTCTGGTACAAGCACCATCTTTTCGTCTTGCAGAGGACCATTCAGAATGTCTCCTCTCTCCTCTTCAATCTCATGGATGGATGGATGGATGATAAACCTAGAAAAGAGTTATCTTATACCATGCACCATGGTGGAATTCCTGGGTACTATAATAGACTCCATATGGCTGAGGATATTTCTAACAGACCAGAGACGTTGCAAACTAGCTTCGGCATGTCTTGCCCTCCGGACCTCCTTAAGGACCTCTGTGGCTCAGTGTATGGAGGTAATTGGTCTCATGGTGTCCAGCATGGACATCATTCCCTTTGTAAGGTTCTGTCTCAGATGGTTGCAACTGTGCATGCTGAGGCAGTGGAACGGCTATCATCAACAGATTTCTCTGGACAACCGGTCAAGAGAATCACTCTCTCTTGATGGCTCTGTCCGGATCATCGGTCCCGATGGACATCCTTCTTAAGACAATCCTGGGAGATTGTGACTACAGACGCAAGTCTATCAGGATGTGGAGCGGTTTAGGGTGCCAAGAAGGCACAGGACTTGTGGAGGAATGCTCCCTCCCGATCAACATTCTGGAACTTTGGGCAATCTTCAATGCTCTGAAAGCTTGGCCCCTTCTGGGTTCGTCCCAGTTTATCAGATTCCAATCAGACAATATAACCTTGGTGGCTTACATCAACCATCGGGGGGGAACGAGAAGCTTGCTAGGGAAGTATCACATTCCGGGTGTGGACAACTGGGAAGCGGATTTTCTCAGCAGACAATCCTTTCATCCGTGGGAATGGTCTCTCCATCCCGAAGTGTTTGCGGAGATATGCAACAGGTGGGGGACGCCGGAAATAGATCTCATGGCGTCCTTTCTCAATACCAAGCTACCCAGATATGGGTCGAGGGCCAGGGATCCTCAGGCGGAGCTAATAGATGCATTAGTAGTGCCTTGGAGGTTCAGTCTAATTTACCTTTTCCCGCCATTACCACTCTTTCCTTGTGTAGTGGCCCGCATCAAGCAGGAGCAGGCATCAGTGATACTGATTGCTCCATTGTGGCTGCAAAGTATGTGGTTCGCGGATCTGGTGGGGATGTCATCATCTCCGTGGAAGTTACCTTGTCGCAGGGATCTGCTGGAACAAGGTCCTTTTGTTCATCAAAATCTAGATTCTCTGAGGCTGACTGCGTGGAGATTGAATGCTTAGTCCTAGCCAAGAGAGTTTTTTCTGAGAGAGTTATTGATACTCTCATTCAAGCTCGTAAACCGGTTACTCGTCGCATCTGTCATAATGTGTGGAGAACCTACTTATTCTGTTGTGAAGAGTGTGGATTTTCCTGGCATAAAGTTAAGGTTGCCAGGATTCTTTCTTTCTCCAGGATGGACTGGAGAAGGGCCTTTCTGCCAGTTCCCTGAGGGGACAGATTTCGGCCCTGTCTGTCTCACTGCACAAGAGGCTTGCGGAGCTTCCAGATGAACAGTCCTTTGTTAAGGCTCTGACTAGGATCAGACCTGTGTTTAGATCTAATGCTCCTCCCTGGAGTTTAAATCTTGTTCTTAAGGTTTTGCAACGGGCTCCGTTTGAGCCTATGCATGAAGTTGACTTTAAATTGTTGTCCTGGAAGGTTCTTTTTCTACTGGCTATTGCTTCTGCACGCAGTATCTGTGTTTGCTACCATGCAATATGAGCCTCCTTATCTGGAGTTCCATTCTGATAAAGCTGTCCTACATGCTTAGTTAGGTTTTCTCCCTAAGGTCGTATCAGACCGCAACATCAATCAAGAGATTATGGTTCCCTTCCTTGTGTCACAATCCTTCATCGAAGGAACGTTTGCTTCATAATTTGGACGTGATTCGTGCCCTGAAGTTCTATCTTCAGGCTACTAAGGATTTTAGACAAACTTCTTCCTTGTTTGTTGTCTATTCCGGGAAGCGTAAAGGGTCAGAAGTTCTTTGACTTCCTTATCTTTTTGGTTAAGGAGTGTTATCCGTTTAGCTTATGAGACAGCGGGACATAAACCTCCTCAGAGGATTACGGCTCATTCTACTAGAGCAGTGGTTTCCTCTTGGGCCTTTAAGAACAAGGCCTCTATGGATCAGATTTGTAAGGCGGCTACCTGGTCCTCCTTACATACTTTTTCAAAATTTTACAATTTTGATGCGTTTTGGCTTTGCAGGCTGTGGTGCCCTCAGATTAGGGTCCGCCTCTCTGTTTGTCCCTCCCGTTATCATTCAGTGTCCTCTAGAGCTTGCGCATAGTTTTCCCAACAGTAAGGAATGATGCTGTAGACTCTCCTTATATTAAGAAGGAAAACATAAAGTATGCTTACCAGAAAATGTAATTTCCTTCTGTATAAGGAGAGTCCACGGCCCCCGCCCGTGTTTGCCGATGAGCGGCCCTCTAAATTTTGTTTTTCTTCTGGCACCATTTATACCCTGATATTTCTCCTACTGTTCCTGGTTCCCTCGGCAGAATGACTGGAGGATGAGGGAAGTGGGAGAGGTATTTAAGCCTTTGGCTGGGGTGTCTTTGCCTCCTCCTGGTGGCCAGGTTTAGTATTTTCCAACAGTAAGGAATAATGCTGTGGACTCTCCTTATACAGAAGGAAATAAAATGATCTAATAAGCATAATTTATGTTTTTTTGCAAGGGTACAGGTCACAAAGTATCTCTCTTGCCCAAAGAGAGTTTTCCAGCCAGGATTCAGAGAAAACAGGCCCCAAACGGTGTGTATCTCTGTTTTACCAAACTGAGTTTGCCCCTTTCTTGCATAGTGCGGCAGCTTATATCAGTGATAAACCACTCCTTCATTCTCTAATCATTCCATATAGAATCTGGATATGCCTTTTGAGCCGGAGCTCACCTCTCATAGGTTACTGGAAAATGTAGCTCTCCTAACAGCCAAACCTTTTGGCTGTAGTACTGGTTTTCGCCCATCGGGGATATATATATATATATATATATATCTATTTAATGCACTCATAATTTCCTAGTAAACTATTTGGTCATATGATGTGGGCTATATAATTTAACTGAGCATGTAATTTTAAGACCAAGCATGAGTATATTGATTTATTTTGTATTCTTATACATTTAAATATTAGACCGGTGCATATTAAATATATATATATATATATATATATATATATATATATATATATATATATATATATATATATATATATATATATATATATATATATATATATATATATATATATATACACGGTAAAGGAAGGCACTCACTGGTCTTTTTTCTTCAAAATAACTTTAATAATTGTGACGTTTCGGGGACACACTCCCCTTCCTCAGACAAAAACAAACTAAAAGTGACTAGACTTATAAAGCCAAACTAACCCCTCCCAGTGAAAATTGCGCCAAAATAGTTGCCATGGTGATCCTCAAAAACATACTAGTCATGTGATGAGTGTTACTCATGTGAATTGATTGTTGCTATTCAACAAACTATACATTTTTCACACACAAATATATTGTACAACATATTGAAATATTCAAAAGATTACATCAAAGTATATGGGAACAAGCTTGTATAAGAGCAGCCTGTTTCTATAACCACAGAGTGAGCAAGCACACAGGTGTAATAAACATATCATATTATTATATTAAAATAAAATATACTTTCTCCTGCACTCCAAGTGAGTGAAATGGATAAATACCTGTGTGTCCCCTAACACATATTGTGTCCGTGAGCAGGTGTAATGGTGTCTATAGTAAAGTGTATGTGAACTAAATATGTACATATTGACAGCCGTCTGGATAATCTGAATATAAATTCTATTTACACAACCTAATCAGAGAATCTCTAAACGATAATTTGATTTTTTTTTTTATTATTTTTATTATTATTATTATTATTATTATTTTTATTTTTATTATTATTTTTTTATTATTTATTTTTTTATTATTATTTTCTATTATTATTATTTTTATATTTATTTTATTTTATTTTTATGTTTATCCTTAGTTTTATTTATTTAATTTATTTAATTTATTTTATTTACCCTGTATTTTTTGTATATATTTTATTTCATTTTATTCATGTTATTTTCATTTTATTTTATTTTATTTTTTATTTTTTATTTTTGTTCAGTTATATAGCTCTGGTTTATCGTGTATCACTTGTTACATTGAAGTTTGGCCCAATTTGATTGATCAGACATGACGATTTGTAGTATAGAGGCTCCTAAGCAGTGCTGTGAAATTTACTCTATAGATTATAGACATATTGATTAGAGTATATACATATAACCGCACATATAGAATTGGCAGCTTTGAGTCTTTTAGACTTAGCATTTATATTAACTTGCATATCGGACAGCGCTGGACTGTATACTAAGTATACAATACCACGAAGGGCATTCCCTCTAATGGGTTCTTTCTATCAGTGTGCACCGCTACCATGACTACCGGATGCATAACACAGTGCGCAGCTACATGACGTCGGCATACTGAGCCGGCTGTGAGCGCCTCTGATACTCATAGAGTGGCCATGCTGTCATCCCAGATATGGTGTGTTTGCGTTTGTGGTACGGATACACAAGAAGTAACAGGTAGGCTCCCTCTGAGTTAACAAGTAGTAAGGGCCACGTTATAATGTATATAACACATAATATATAAACATATGAGCCTTTGGCTGGATTTATAGCCGCATTGCCGTATCCGGTCTGTGTGATACAAGACAGGATAAATAATCTGTTGCAACACGCTAATACAGTATTGTTGAAGGGACTAGTATTTTTTCCTATAACTCTGCTTATAGTATCCCCTCAAATTATCGTTTAGAGATTCTCTGATTAGGTTGTGTAAATAGAATTTATATTCAGATTATCCAGACGGCTGTCAATATGTACATATTTAGTTCACATACACTTTACTATAGACACCATTACACCTGCTCACGGACACAATATGTGTTAGGGGACACACAGGTATTTATCCATTTCACTCACTTGGAGTGCAGGAGAAAGTATATTTTATTTTAATATAATAATATGATATGTTTATTACACCTGTGTGCTTGCTCACTCTGTGGTTATAGAAACAGGCTGCTCTTATACAAGCTTGTTCCCATATACTTTGATGTAATCTTTTGAATATTTCAATATGTTGTACAATATATTTGTGTGTGAAAAATGTATAGTTTGTTGAATAGCAACAATCAATTCACATGAGTAACACTCATCACATGACTAGTATGTTTTTGAGGATCACCATGGCAACTATTTTGGCGCAATTTTCACTGGGAGGGGTTAGTTTGGCTTTATAAGTCTAGTCACTTTTAGTTTGTTTTTGTCTGAGGAAGGGGAGTGTGTCCCCGAAACGTCACAATTATTAAAGTTATTTTGAAGAAAAAAGACCAGTGAGTGCCTTCCTTTACCGTGTATATTTATCTGCTGGCACCCTGGCATCAAGTTTGGAAAGTGAGAGTGCTCTCTATCTACATATATATATATATATATATATATATATATATATATATATATATATATATATATATATATATATATATATATATATATATAAAAAAGAGATATGAGTTGAGGACTGCAGTCCCCAATTCACCCTATAGCGCAATTATACAGATAATACCGCCCTGAAATTACTACAGGACCCCTATATACTCCACACTAACTGAGGGTACCTAGCAGCCTAGTCCCAGAGAAAAAGAAGCGTCCCTATACACTTCCAATACTTAGCACATAAAACAAAGAATATGAGATGGCGCAAGAAATCAGCTAGTATATATACATTAATATAATAATGGATACTGTATCACAAAAGTGCCAGAAAAGAGAGCAATAATCCCCCAACAGTGTAACTCAAGGCACTGAGATATACAGAGAATAGATTCAATATCACAGATTACAAAGTAAAAATATTTTCAAAATAAGATAATATAGATAAATAATAAAACAAGTAAGTGTCACAGTTCCAGATGTATAAAAGTCAGATTAAATATTATATATATATATATATATATATATATATATATATATATATATATATATATATATATATATATATATATATATGAGATTCCACATATATACAGGGAGTGCAGAATTATTAGGCAAATTAGTATTTTGACCACATCATCCTCTTTATGCATGTTGTCTTACTCCAAGCTGTATAGACTCGAAAGCCTACTACCAATTAAGCATATTAGGTGATGTGCATCTCTGTAATGAGAAGGGGTGTGGTCTAATGACATCAACACCCTATATCAGTTGTGCATAATTATTAGGCAACTTCCTTTCCTTTGGCAAAATGGGTCAAAAGAAGGACTTGACAGGCTCAGAAAAGTCAAAAATAGTGAGATATCTTGCAGAGGGATGCAGCACTCTTAAAATTGAAAAGCTTCTGAAGCGTGATCATCGAACAATCAAGCGTTTCATTCAAAATAGTCAACAGGGTCACAAGAAGCGTGTGGAAAAACCAAGGCGCAAAATAACTGCCCATGAACTGAGAAAAGTCAAGCGTGCAGCTGCCAAGATGCCACTTGCCACCAGTTTGGCCATATTTCAGAGCTGCAACATCACTGGAGTGCCCAAAAGCACAAGGTGTGCAATACTCAGAGACATGGCCAAGGTAAGAAAGGCTGAAAGACGACCACCACTGAACAAGAAACACAAGCTGAAACGTCAAGACTGGGCCAAGAAATATCTCAAGACTGATTTTTCTAAGGTTTTATGGACTGATGAAATGAGAGTGAGTCTTGATGGGCCAGATGGATGGGCCCGTGGCTGGATTGGTAAAGGGCAGAGAGCTCCAGTCCGACTCAGACGCCAGCAAGGTGGAGGTGGAGTAGTGGTTTGGGCTGGTATCATCAAAGATGAGCTTGTGGGGCCTTTTCGGGTTGAGGATGGAGTCAAGCTCAACTCCCAGTCCTACTGCCAGTTTCTGGAAGACACCTTCTTCAAGCAGTGGTACAGGAAGAAGTCTGCATCCTTCAAGAAAAACATGATTTTCATGCAGGACAATGCTCCATCACACGCGTCCAAGTAATCCACAGCGTGGCTGGCAAGAAAGGGTATAAAAGAAGAAAATCTAATGACATTGCGTCCTTGTTCACCTGATCTGAACCCCATTGAGAACCTGTGGTCCATCATCAAATGTGAGATTTACAAGGAGGGAAAACAGTACACCTCTCTGAACAGTGTCTGGGAGGCTGTGGTTGCTGCTGCACGCAATGTTGATGGTGAACAGATCAAAACACTGACAGAATCCATGGATGGCAGGCTTTTGAGTGTCCTTGCAATGAAAGGTGGCTATATTGGTCACTGATTTGTTTTTGTTTTGTTTTTGAATGTCAGAAATGTATATTTGTGAATGTTGAGATGTTATATTGGTTTCACTGGTAAAAATAAATAATTGAAATGGGTATATATTTGTTTTTTTGTTAAGTTGCCTGATAATTATGCACAGTAATAGTCACCTGCACACACAGATATCCCCCTAAAATAGCTATAACTAAAAACAAACTAAAAACTACTTCCAAAACTATTCAGCTTTGATATTAATGAGTTTTTTGGGTTCATTGAGAACATGGTTGTTGTTCAATAATAAACTTAATCCTCAAAAATACAACTTGCCTAATAATTCTGCACTCCCTGTATGTATACAAAATCAGTAGATCTTCATCGATGTTTCCCCTATTAGATGTGCACATACTTCTAAGACCCTCAATCAAATGAGGTAAGGATGTAGCAAAATTCACAAATGGGCTAGGCGCCTCCTGTAGTATGGATCAGGTGTGTAGTAGATCACTGGTCATATGCTGAATCTTGTCACAGAAATTATAACCAAGCTCTGTGTGGATACTCCAAGGTCCAATGCTTAATATATGGGCAGAAGACTCTCAGCTCCGGTAACCATAAGAATGAAAAAACCCAGAAAAACAGAGCATAGTGTGATACCGTTTAATAATGAAAAAGTTAAAAAGCACAGCATACGATTTCCAACTCACATTTAGAATCCTCAATATATGAGGTATGAATACAGCATTTAAAAATGATCCACAGAGGCCTCTGACGAAGAAGGGAAATATTGTCTCAAACCCTTTGAAACGCGTAAGGATTATTTCAAGATAAACTGTATCCTCTTGTATATTTTGGATCGAGTGGTGCTGCATATCCCCCGGATTGAACCGGGTATATTGGGGTGTTGTTGCTCTACTATTTTGTATGCTGTGGATCATTTTTAAATGCAGTATTCATACCTCATATATTGAGGATTCTAAATGTGAGTTGGAAATCGTATGCTGTGCTTTTTAACTTTTTCATTATTAAACGGTATCACACTATGCTCTGTTTTTCTGGTTTTTTTCATTCTTATGGTTACCGGAGCTGAGAGTCTTCTGCCCATATATTAAGCATTGGACCTTGGAGTATCCACACGGAGCTTGGTTATAATTTCTGTGACAAGATTCAGCATATGACCAGTGATCTACTACACACCTGATCCATACTACAGGAGGCGCCTAGCCCATTTGTGAATTTTGCTACATCCTTACCTCATTTGATTGAGGGTCTTAGAAGTAAGTGCACATCTAATAGGGGAAACATCGATGAAGATCTACTGATTTTGTATACATATATATGTGGAATCTCATACATATACATATATATATATATATATATATATATATATATATATATAATCTGACTTTTATACATCTGGAACTGTGACACTTACTTGTTTTATTATTTATCTATATTATCTTATTTTGAAAATATTTTTACTTTGTAATCTGTGATATTGAATCTATTCTCTGTATATCTCAGTGCCTTGAGTTACACTGTTGGGGGATTATTCCTCTCTTTTCTGGCACTTTTGTGATACAGTATCCATTATTATATTAATGTATATATACTAGCTGATTTCTTGCGCCATCTCATATTCTTTGTTTTATTTATATATAATAAATATATATATATATATATATATATATATATATATATATATATATATATATATATATATATATATATATATATATATATATATATATATATATATAAAAAAACACGGAAGGGAACTGCACTCTCAAGCCACTGGCACTCACAGGAAGTTGTGCTGTTCCCAGAGCCACAGGCAGTTAACCCCAGTCAGGTCTGGGTGCAAGAACCATAGGGAAAATTACAAAACAAATTAATACAACACACAGAAAAAACCCAGCACTCACTTACAAGCTCTCAGCTGAACTGCACTCTCATACTGGACCGGGTACACATCGGTCCAGTATGAGAGTGCAGTTCCCTTCCGTGTTTTGTATATGTCTAGGGTGATTACATATTCCTGTGCACCCTTCCCTTGTTCCCAGTTTGTTTGGATTTGAAAGCTTGCATTGTGTGGCTGTTTTAGGGTCCCAGGTATTGAAAAGGACCTTGACGAGGTACCTAGGCTTGTCCCATTTGGCCAGATGCAGTAACTAACCTTTCCATTTTTGCTTTTAAATCTTAGCTGAGACCTTGTAAGTGAGTGCTGGGTTTTCTCTGTGTGTTGTATTAATTTGTTTTGTAATTTTCCCTATGGTTCTTGCACCCAGACCTGACTGGGGTTAACTGCCTGTGGCTCTGGAAACAGCACAGCTTCCTGTGAGTGCCAGTGGCACCCAGGGCTGAGCATGTAGCAGGGTCATAGGATGTGTACCCGGTCCAGTATGAGAGTGCAGTTCCCTTCCGTGTTTTGTATATGTCTAGGGTGATTACATATTCCTGTGCACCCTTCCCTTGTTCTCAGTTTGTTTGGATTTGAAAGCTTGCATTGTGTGGCTGTTTTAGGGTCCCAGGTATTGAAAAGGACCTTGACGAGGTACCTAGGCTTGTCCCATTTGGCCAGATGCAGTAACTAACCTTTCCATTTTTGCTTTTAAATCTTAGCTGAGACCTTGTAAGTGAGTGCTGGGTTTTCTCTGTGTGTTGTATTAATTTGTTTTGTAATTTTCCCTATGGTTCTTGCACCCAGACCTGACTGGGGTTAACTGCCTGTGGCTCTGGGAACAGCACAGCTTCCTGTAATGTCTTAAGAGATGTGCTTAAGAGTGATGTTTTCATATTCCATACTTACCTGCATATATTTGACTTCATTCAAGAGTTGCAGGGATTACAGTGTCTTGTTTATGCATACATAGTATATGTAATTAACTGCTTTCCTGAATATTTCTGATTAACTGCAGACTTTCGTCCTTGCCATTGCAGGGTGTCCTTATGTTGGTAATTTTATTACCAATTTATTCAGGCAGTGAATAAAAGTTTATTTGAAGTGACATTAACTCTTACAATATGAGATACATGTTTGTGTTTAGGAGCAAATGTATTATATCCTGCTTTTTTAGAAGTCTTGGTTATTGAACAGCAGGAGGTCTGGTCTGTTCAGTTTCATTAATAAAAAGACCTGTATTTTTTAAGTATTAAAACATTGCTATATGTATATATCTTATATAATGTCACTCGGCAATACCCTGACAGGTTCATATACACCAGTGCTACAGTGCACCTTTATTTCTTCCTCTAGCCTATCAGCTTCCATGTTGTTTTACCTTCAAATGTTTTCACAAAGCCTCTAGTAAATTGCACTTTGGAAATCTATCATACTTAGATCCCAAAGGTTAATTTATTTACTGAAAATAAAAAGCAACATTCCTGCCACGTTCCACTTCACTTCTTTTGAAGTACATTACTTTCCCATTATTGTAGAAGAAGCAGCGCAATTTTCTGGAATAATTAAATTAAATTGTGTTTTAGTCTTACATAGCCATAATTATACTCTGATCATTGTTGTGTAAAGCTTTACTGACCGCCACTTAATTCCTCTTTGCCTATGTAGTTTTTTTAATCAAACCAACCCATCTTTTACTTGTTAAGCTGAAGTGGGCTAGGAGGTTATTAAACTGAACGTGTGTTTTGCATATAAAAAAAAAACTTTTACCACAAAAAAAAATTGGCTTTTTTTGAAAAGATAATAAAGATAGGCTGTGCATTATACCAACAATTTATTAAAGCATTGTGCCTAAAGCCTCTAATAGTGGAGTTAGATGCATCTGTTGAGCATGATACTTGCTGTCTTCATACTCACTAAACATCTAATTTATCCATTAAATCCATTGGTTAAAGCATAATTATCACAAACACATAGAACAGTAATTTACTCTATGTGTCCTGTTAACCATTTCCCCCCAAACCCTTTAAGCATTTACATACCCAAATAAGACCTCATACCAGACACTATACCCTATTGCACCAAAATACCAGATATATCCCTATATAGGGGCGCTATAACAGTCTGATTCAATGTGTGCATATATCAATATACCTATGTATAAATAAATGGTAACAATTTACCTATATCAACACACCTATATATATATATATATATATATATATATATATATATATATATATATATAGTTGTAGTTTGATACTACCTAAAATAACAACATTAAATACAGTTTTACAAAAAAAAGTACATATACAAAAAATGATCGTGAGTCCCTTGGTATAATTTGCACATATATCGAAAGGTCCACCTGATGTGACCCAGATAATACCGATATTTGATAGAAGGCTGCTCTCTCCTCACAAATAGATGTCAGGAAATCTAGAATGATTATAAGGAACAAGAGAGGCGCATGTGTGTACCAATAACACAATGGAAATAACCCCCATATTGCATTTGCCAGCGTCAATACGCTCGCCAGACATCGCTGCCACATACCTGAATATAATCTCCTTATTTATCAAGAACATGCGCGTCAAGTACGGTGCGAAGAGCATCGGACTGGTGTTAACTGTTACCCTCTCAGCTGCTCGTAATAGTGCGTTGGTATATTTGCTTATCTTAACTTAAGTTAAAGAAGATAAAAGAAACCTTTAAAGGTTCTATTGATGTTGAAATAATAAACTTTAAATTAGGACTTTTATGATTATCTTAACAAAGGGTTCTCCAAAATAAGGGTCATGACTCAGCACTTGGTCAAGAGATTATTACTATTGTATTACCGAATAAATATCTTGTAAACTTTTCCTTACATCAAATATAACATTCAATAGTAGAACATGAAACTTGCAAGATTCACAAAGAGATGTCATTTTACACCAGTTTTAAATTCACTTCTTCTTCTATTATTGCATTACCTTGTTCTATTGGTATCCTTACACATACACATTTAAAACTGTTGCTCTGTCTCTCTCTTTACAAATAAGTTATGCAAAATAAAATATATCATTTGTGTTGGTAGCCAATGATAGAAAACTATATATAAAAGGTATTATATAAACCTACATACACTTTTAAATGCCCTTATACCAGGATGGCATGATAGGTTGGGAATGATGCAACAAAGCCTGTTTTCCTGTCACTATCCTCAGCCTACCTTCTAAGCATAATGTCAACCTAGTGCAACAGGATACCACCAATATTGATGTTACTCAAGTTGGTGCAGGAGTGAGGAGCTGCCATACTAGCACTCCCTCTCGTCCCTCCCCCTTCAAGTTCAGAGCAGCAGAAAATAAAAGTTATAGAGGTTGTGCATAGTTCAGGCAAATAGCTGGCATATCTAGAAGGAAATAAGGAACAAGAGAGGCGCATGTGTGTACAAATAACACAATGGAAATAACCCAGATATGGCCCGAATCAGGGTACTCGCATTTGTGAGGAGCACTCAGACAGTGCTAATAGAAGCAGGCTGGATATTTTTGCAGCAACCCAGCTCACTGTTCAGTCTTGGATAACCTTGGATAACCAGAACATAGGATCCCAAAATCTGGAAAAGCAAACAAAAGGGGCACCTGTGTGTGCCAGTAGTATAATATAGTAATTGTAATAAAAACCCTACTCAGGGTACTCCTATTTGGCAGGAGCACTCAGAAAGTGCTATTAGGAGCAGGCTGGGTTGCACCAGAAGAGTAGTATATGGCTCCCTAAGACCCAAATCGCATGGTCCAGACAACATAAACTATTTCTAAGCAGTTTATTGGAGATTCAGGCAGTAATGTCATCATGCTCAGTCTCTTGAATTCATCATTAGGGGTAACATAAAGCTCTGCTAGGACAACTGAGGTGATCGGAGTGTAATCTAAGCAGTGTTCTCCACAGAAAATGTTGTTATGAAATAGCCGAATAGGGGCACTGTAATATTTTCTAATATTATATAATGTTCTGCTATCCAAAGAACAAATTAATTGCATAATTTAACATAAATGTATTTAATGATTTGTGCAATACAAAGTGAACATTTTTAATATTAGCCAATTTTAGACTTAAATTTTATCCAGGTGGTCAGTAAAAAAAAAAACCTGGTGGTGCTAAATAATCTTAGGGAGAACACTGCTAAAGAATTTGCAAATCTCTCAAAATTAAGATAATTTAAAGTGGAAAACATTAATAAAACAGAAAAACTTGCACTATTAAGAGTATCAGATAATTAGGTTGGTATAACATTAAATCCTTTTTATGATTTTCCATCATTATTAAAGGGACTTGCAACCCCACATTTTTCTTTCATGGTTCAGATAGAGCATGCAATTTAAACAGTTTTTTTAATTAACTTATATTATAAAATTTGCTTTGTTCTTTTTCGTATTCTTTGTTGAAGGATAAGCAATGCAGTACTGGCAGCTAGCTTAACACATCTGGTCAGCCAATAAGAGACCTTTATATGCAGCTACCAATCAGCAGTTAGCTCCCAGTAGTGCATTGGTGCTCCTGAGCCTATCTATTTATGCTTTTCAACAAAGGATAAAATTAAAGCAAATTAGATAATCAAAGTAAACTGAAAGTTGTTTAAAATGTATCTTGATCATGAAAGAAAATGTTTTCGTTTCTTGCCCCTTTAAGACAGAGCTCGACAAACTCAGGAGCCAGGAAGCCACTGGCTCCTAAACCTTTACACATGGTTCCTAACCTTTTAGCTTACTTTCCATATATCTTTATTCTAATACTACTGTCTGGCTCCTAAATAATCTTACTGGCTCATACACTTTAAACAGATTTGTCGACCCCTGCTTTAAGATACTTTTATAATGTTATGTTAAAGACATTCCTGCCCAATGTAATTTAACATTTATTAGTAAACTGTTACTGCTGCATAATCATTAAGAATTGTAGCTTTCTTAAACCTCATCTTGTTTATGCCAAAAGTTTTTTAATAGCAAACACTTCACTTTATATACAGGAGACACCCATTGTGACTGTGCAACTGTGGAATTGTCCATATAGGTCAGGAACCATGTATACAGCATTATAATATACAGAAAAACATATATTTCTACTATCTGCCAAGGCAGAACATGCTGTGATCTGAGATGTCATCACAGAAAATGCAGCATGTCTGCATAAAGAATGGGACACATGCAGGAACTGCTGGCTCTTTTGCTTTGCAGCAAACAGCATTGTGTTCTGGCTGCTCGGTGTAAGTTTTCCTTAACAGTGCATCCAGGGCAAAGTGCTGTTTGAAGAAAACAGTAAAATATGGAGCAGCTCTGCGAAGCAGCAGTGCATTTATTGTTGACTGGCTCTCAGGGACTCTTTCAACTGCGCTCTCTAGCCTTTCCCGGTCTGCAAACCTATGACTTCTGAATATTCTTGTGAGCAATGCACCTTTTTATTACTATTAAAATTTCCTTTTATTTTTGTTGCAAAATTGCAATGCAATTTTCAACTGCTTCACTATATTATAAAACTTTAAAAATCGCTTTTATTCTTCAGCAACACATTGCAATTGAACTGGTGCTTTAGTGTAACCTGCCTCATTTTAATTTTAACATTTTATTTCAGAATTACTTAAAGAACAATTTTCACTAAAAAAAAAAATCTCATCGCTGAAAGTGAAGAAAAGATTTGCCTCCTGCTGCTACCAATAAAGTTTTTTTTAACAACTTTTTCATATACTTTTTTTTTCATGCAAAACAGTTCAATATAACTGCTACTCTTACATATACCTGAAAGAAAATGTTTGCTTTTCATGACCATTTAAAGAGTAACCACTGTAATTATAAGGCATTTTTGTTGCTGTAGAATAAAATTATCCAAATCTTTAAACAAATTAACTCCTTGTTTGCTGCAGTTGATTTTTATTAGCCAAACTCCGCCCACTATTTGCCTTCTTTGGAGGAGCTAATCCAGGCTTGTGTCTGCAGCTGTCAAAGGGTAACCATTGTCATTATTTATGAGTACTACAAATTCAATAGACATGTGCACCCAAGAAAATGTTGTTTCTCCAACATAGGTGTGTCCGGTCCACGGCGTCATCCTTACTTGTGGGATATTCTCTTCCCCAACAGGAAATGGCAAAGAGCCCAGCAAAGCTGGTCACATGATCCCTCCTAGGCTCCGCCTACCCCAGTCATTCTCTTTGCCGTTGTACAGGCAACATCTCCACGGAGATGGCTTAGAGTTTTTTAGTGTTTAACTGTAGTTTTTATTATTCAATCAAGAGTTTGTTATTTTAAAATAGTGCTGGTATGTACTATTTACTCTGAAACAGAAAAGAGATGAAGATTTCTGTTTGTATGAGGAAAATGATTTTAGCAACCGTTACTAAAATCCATGGCTGTTCCACACAGGACTGTTGAGAGGAATTAACTTCAGTTGGGGGAACAGTGAGCAGTCTTTTGCTGCTTGAGGTATGACACATTCTAACAAGACGATGTAATGCTGGAAGCTGTCATTTTCCCTATGGGATCCGGTAAGCCATTTTTATTCAGACAGTAAATAAGGGCTTCACAAGGGTTTATTAAGACTGTAGACATTTTCTGGGCTAAATCGATCATATTTACACATATTTAGCCTTGAGGAATCATTTAATCTGGGTATTTTTTGTAAAATAATATCGGCAGGCACTGTTTTAGACACTTTATTCTATAGGGGCTTTCCCTAATCATAGTCAGAGCCTCATTTTCGCGCCGGTATGGCGCACTTGTTTTTGAGAACAGCATGGCATGCAGCTGCATGTGTGTGGAGCTCTGATACATAGAAAAGTCTTTCTGAAGGCATCATTTGGTATCGTATTCCCCTTTGGGCTTGGTTGGGTCTCAGCAAAGCAGATTCCAGGGACTGTAAAGGGGTTAAATATAAAAACGGCTCCGGTTCCGTTATTTTAAGGGTTAAAGCTTCCAAATTTGGTGTGCAATACTTTTAAGGCTTTAAGACACTGTGGTGAAATTTTGGTGAATTTTGAACAATTCCTTCATACTTTTTCGCAATTGCAGTAATAAAGTGTGTTCAGTTTAACATTTAAAGTGACAGTAACGGTTTTATTTTAAAACGTTTTTTTGTGCTTTGTTATCAAGTTTATGCCTGTTTAACATGTCTGAACTACCAGATAGATTGTGTTCTGACTGTGGGGAAGCCAAGGTTCCTTCTCATTTAAATAGATGTGATTTATGTCATAAAAAATTTAGTAAAAATGATACCCAAGATGATTCCTCAAGTGAGGGGAGTAAGCATGGTACTGCATCATCCCCTCCTTCGTCTACACCAGTCTTGCCCATACAGGAGGCCCCTAGTACATCTAGCGCGCCAATACTCCTTACTATGCAACAATTAACGGCTGTAATGGATAATTCTATCAAAAACATTTTAGCCAATATGCCCACTTATCAGCGAAAGCGCGACTGCTCTGTTTTAGAAAATACTGAAGAGCATGAGGACGCTGATGATATTGTTTCTGAAGGGCCCCTACACCAGTCTGAGGGGGCCAGGGAGGTTTTGTCTGAGGGAGAAATTTCAGATTCAGGAAAAATTTCTCAACAAGCTGAACCTGAGGTGATTACTTTTAAATTTAAGTTGGAACATCTCCGCGCTCTGCTTAAGGAGGTGTTATCCAATTTGGGTGATTGTGATTATCTGGTCATTCCAGAAACACTATGTAAAATGGACAAGTTCCTAGAGGCCCCGGGGCCCCCCGAAGCTTTTCCTATATCCAAGCGGGTGGCGTACATTGTTAATAAAGAATGGGACAGGCCCGGTATACCTTTCGTACCTCCCCCCATATTTAAAAAATTGTTTCCTATAGTCGACCCCAGAAAGGACTTATGGCAGACAGTCCCCAAGGTCGAGGGGGCGGTTTCTACTCTAAACAAGCGCGCCACTATACCCATAGAAGATAGTTGTGCTTTCCAAGATCCTATGGATAAAAAATTAGAAGGTTTGCTAAAAAAGATGTTTGTTCAGCAAGGTTACCTTCTACAACCAATTGCATACATTGTCCCTGTCACTACAGCCGCGTGTTTCTGGTTCGATGAGCTAGAAAAGGCGATTATTAGTAATTCTTCTTCTTATGAGGAGATTATGGACAGAATTCGTGCTCTTAAATTGGCTAATTCTTTCACCCTAGACGCCACCTTGCAATTGGCTAGGTTAGCGGCGAAAAATTCTGGGTTTGCTATTGTGGCGCGCAGAGCGCTTTGGTTAAAATCTTGGTTAGCGGATGCGTCTTCCAAGAACAAATTGCTTGACATTCCTTTCAAGGGGAAAACACTGTTTGGCCCTGACTTGAAAGAGATTATCTCTGATATCACTGGGGGCAAGGGCCACGCCCTTCCTCAGGATAGGTCTTTCAAGGCCAAAAATAAACCTAATTTTCGTCCCTTTCGCAGAAACGGACCAGCCCCAAGTGCTACGTCCTCTAAGCAGGAGGGTAATACTTCTCAAGCCAATCCAGCCTGGAGACCTATGCAAGGCTGGAACAAAGGAAAGCAGGCCAAGAAACCTGCCACTGCTCCCAAGACAGCATGAGATGCGGGCCCCCGATCCGGGACCGGATTTGGTGGGGGGCAGACTCTCTCTCTTCACTCAGGCTTGGGCAAGAGATGTTCTGGATCCTTGGGCGCTAGAAATAGTCTCCCAAGGTTATCTTCTGGAAGTGATTCATCCTGTTCCATTAAGAGAACGAGGGATGGGGTTCTACTCCAATCTGTTCGTAGTTCCCAAAAAGGAGGGAACGTTCAGACCAATCTTAGATCTCAAGATCCTAAACAAGTTTCTCAAGGTTCCATCGTCCAAAATGGAAACCATTCGAACAATCCTTCCATCCAGGAAGGTCAATTCTTGACCACGATGGATTTAAAGGATGCGTATCTACATATTCCTGTCCACAAGGAACATCATCGGTTCCTAAGGTTCGCATTCCTGGACAAGCATTACCAGTTCGTGGCGCTTCCTTTCGGATTAGCCACTGCTCCAAGGATTTTCTCAAAGGTACTAGGGTCCCTTCTGGCGGTGCTAAGACCAAGGGGCATTGCTGTAGTACCTTACTTGGACGACATTCTGATTCAAGCGTCGTCCCTTCCTCAAGCAAAGGCTCACACGGACATAGTCCTGGCCTTTCTCAGATCTCACGGATGGAAAGTGAACGTGGAAAAGAGTTCTCTATCTCCGTCGACAAGAGTTCCCTTCTTGGGAACAATAATAGACTCCTTAGAAATGAGGATTTTTCTGACAGAGACCAGAAAAACAAAACTTCTAAACTCTTGTCGGATACTTCATTCCGTTCCTCTTCCTTCCATAGCGCAGTGCATGGAAGTGATAGGTTTGATGGTAGCGGCAATGGACATAGTTCCTTTTGCGCGCATTCATCTAAGACCATTACAACTGTGTATGCTCAGTCAGTGGAATGGGGACTATACAGACTTGTCTCCGAAGATACAAGTAAATCAGAGGACCAGAGACTCACTCCGTTGGTGGCTGTCCCTGGACAACCTGTCACAAGGGGTGACCTCCCGCAGACCAGAGTGGGTCATTGTCACGACCGACGCCAGTCTGATGGGCTGGGGCGCGGTCTGGGGATCCCTGAAAGCTCAGGGTCTTTGGTCTCGGGAAGAATCTCTTCTACCGATAAATATTCTGGAACTGAGAGCGATATTCAATGCTCTCAAGGCTTGGCCTCAGCTAGCGAGGGCCAAGTTCATACGGTTTCAATCAGACAACATGACGACTGTTGCGTACATCAACCATCAGGGGGGAACAAGGAGTTCCCTGGCGATGGAAGAAGTGACCAGAATCATTCAATGGGCGGAGACTCGCTCCTGCCACCTGTCTGCAATCCACATCCCAGGAGTCGAAAATTGGGAAGCGGATTTTCTGAGTCGTCAGACATTGCATCCGGGGGAGTGGGAACTCCATCCGGAAATCTTTGCCCAAATCACTCAACAGTGGGGCATTCCAGACATGGATCTGATGGCCTCTCGTCAGAACTTCAAGGTTCCTTGCTACGGGTCCAGATCCAGGGATCCCAAGGCGACTCTAGTAGATGCACTAGTAGCACCTTGGACCTTCAAACTAGCCTATGTATTCCCGCCGTTTCCTCTCATCCCCAGGCTGGTAGCCAGGATCAATCAGGAGAGGGCGTCGGTGATCTTGATAGCTCCTGCGTGGCCACGCAGGACTTGGTATGCAGTTCTGGTGAATATGTCATCGGCTCCACCATGGAAGCTACCTTTGAGACGAGACCTTCTTGTTCAAGGTCCGTTCGAACATCCGAATCTGGTCCCACTCCAGCTGACTGCTTGGAGATTGAACGCTTGATCTTATCAAAGCGAGGGTTCTCAGATTCTGTTATTGATACTCTTGTTCAGGCCAGAAAGCCTGTAACTAGAAAAATTTACCACAAAATTTGGAAAAAATATATCTGTTGGTGTGAATCTAAAGGATTCCCTTGGGACAAGGTTAAGATTCCTAAGAGTCTATCCTTCCTTCGAGAAGGATTGGAAAAAGGATTATCTGCAAGTTCCTTGATGGGACAGATTTCTGCCTTGTCTGTGTTACTTCACAAAAAGCTGGCAGCTGTGCCAGATGTTCAAGCCTTTGTTCAGGCTCTGGTTAGAATCAAGCCTGTTTACAAACCTTTGACTCCTCCTTGGAGTCTCAACTTAGTTCTTTCAGTTCTTCAGGGGGTTCCGTTTGAACCCTTACATTCCGTTGATATTAAGTTATTATCTTGGAAAGTTTTGTTTTTGGTTGCAATTTCTTCTGCTAGAAGAGTTTCAGAATTATCTGCTCTGCAGTGTTCTCCTCCTTATCTGGTGTTTCATGCAGATAAGGTGGTTTTACGTACTAACCTGGTTTTCTTCCAAAAGTTGTTTCTAACAAAAACATTAACCAGGAGATAGTCGTGCCTTCTCTGTGTCCGAAACCAGTTTCGAAGAAGGAACGTTTGTTGCACAATTTGGATGTTGTTCGCGCTCTAAAATTCTATTTAGATGCTACAAAGGATTTTAGACAAACATCTTCCTTGTTTGTTGTTTATTCTGGTAAAAGGAGAGGTCAAAAAGCAACTTCTACCTCTCTCTCTTTTTGGTTTAAAAGCATCATCAGATTGGCTTACGAGACTGCCGGACGGCAGCCTCCTGAAAGAATCACAGCTCCTTCCACTAGGGCTGTGGCTTCCACATGGGCCTTCAAGAACGAGGCTTCTGTTGATCAGATATGTAGGGCAGCGACTTGGTCTTCACTGCACACTTTTACCAAATTTTACAAGTTTGATACTTTTGCTTCTTCTGAGGCTATTTTTGGGAGAAAGGTTTTGCAAGCCGTGGTGCCTTCCATTTAGGTGACCTGATTTGCTCCCTCCCTTCATCCGTGTCCTAAAGCTTTGGTATTGGTTCCCACAAGTAAGGATGACGCCGTGGACCGGACACACCTATGTTGGAGAAAACAGAATTTATGTTTACCTGATAAATTACTTTCTCCAACGGTGTGTCCGGTCCACGGCCCGCCCTGGTTTTTTAATCAGGTCTGATAATTTATTTTCTTTAACTACAGTCACCACGGTATCATATGGTTTCTCCTATGCAAATATTCCTCCTTAACGTCGGTCGAATGACTGGGGTAGGCGGAGCCTAGGAGGGATCATGTGACCAGCTTTGCTGGGCTCTTTGCCATTTCCTGTTGGGGAAGAGAATATCCCACAAGTAAGGATGACGCCGTGGACCGGACACACCGTTGGAGAAAGTAATTTATCAGGTAAACATAAATTCTGTTTTTTGTAGCTAGAATACTTAACTTAATGTTCTATAGAGAGCACGCTAAGGTAAGTAATAACCACTGTAAAATAAATAAAGGAAACATGAATACTGACGATTTTTATCAGAATTTTTCCCTTTTTATTTATTTTCATTGGTGCATTTATTCGGATTTTCGTTTCGTTTCGCAAAACTAAAAATCTGATTTTCCTGACGAATGTGTATTTATCCGAAAACGAATGCACATCTCTAATATTTAAACAGATGATGGATTAGTGTTTTGCAACATTGGATATTCCTAGATGTTTTATTCCATAGCTGGACGGCTGCCAATATTTTCCGACTAATATAAGCAATAACGTTGCAAATGCTTTGTAATATAGGTTACTTTGAATTGCCTGATAAGGATATGGGCAAGGGTTATGATTGCTATTCTCCGATATTTGCACCTAAAAATGCGCATACAAATAAATGCCCTTCATTCAAAAATGTGCCTAAAATTGGGCAAGTTCGACTGTAAAATTCTCCTTCTTTTATAGTTCTCCATGTGCGCCAAAAAATTTGTTAAATTAGATTGTTTTAGTCGCATTTCCCATAGTATGCCTCATTAAGTCGACTAGTTACAAATTTATCATGTCTTTTATCCTATAGTGCAGTGCTCCCCAACCTTTTTATCGCTGCGGACCGGTAAATGTTTGATAATTTTTCCGTGGCCCGCTTGTTTTGATTTAATAATTTTAATTTAATTGTATTTAAACATGCCTTCAAAATAAAATACAGCTACACCAAAAAATGAATATAAAGTGATTTATTTTATTTAACTCACTAGAATGCCAAATCAATGAGAACCCTGAGCTTGTTTCTTTGCAACGAGACGGTTCCATCTGGGGGTAATAGGAGACAATGACACCCGAAGTGTGTTGCTTGTGTCCAGTTTATTCCGTTGTTTTGTTTTGGTTGCTGTCACTGCAGAAAACCCCGCTTCACACAGATAGGTTGTCGGAAATGGCAATAGGGATTTAAGTGCTGTGGTGGCAATCTCAGGCTATTCCGCCATGACTTTAATCCAGAACACCGGCAGAGTTGTTGTCTCGAACGTAGTTTTAAGGCCACCGTCATTTGCAATCTCCAGCAGTTGTTCTTCTTCTTGCATAGACATGCTAGATTCGCCTGATTTGTTGGCAAATGGGTCGCGGATCCATTCCTTACCAGTTCGTGGGTCTTTTGTGGTTGGGAAGTAGCGCTCAAACTCTTTTAAAAGCAAAGACAGGTGATCGTGCACCAACTGGCAGAATGAATGTTCAAGCTCAGTCTCGCCTACAATCCCTGCTAATGTCTGAAACATGTCCAAAATGCCTCTGTTCACACGCCGTCCCCACAACTCCAGTTTGGCTTTAAATGCAGCTACTTTGTCTGACAACTTGAAAACAGTTGTCATTTTCCCCTGAAGGCCCAGATTGAGTTCATTGAGCAGGCTGAATATGTCACACAGGTAAGCCAGTTTTGCGACCCATACCTTGTCACTGAAATGTGCTGCCAGCGGTGACTTCTTTTCTGAGAGAAATCTTTGCAATGGCTCTCGTAATTCAAATACTCTGGTTAGCGATTTTTCTCTGGATAACCATCTTATGTCTGTGTATAAGAGAAGGCATCTGTACTCTGCGTCCATCTCCTCACAAAGCTGCTCAAACAGGCGCGAGTTAAGTGCGTGTGCTTTGATGTGGTTAATAACTTTAACGACATCCATCAATACGCTGTTAAATTCCGGTGACATTTTTCGGCTTGCCAGCATTTCCCTGTGAATGAGACAATGCGTAGATTCACTCTCAGGTGCAACCTCCTTAATCCGAGCAGTTAAACCAGACAGTCGTCCGGTCATGGCAGCAGCTCCGTCTGTGCATATGCTGACACAAAAGGACCATTTCAGTTTTTCTGATATATAACCATCCAGTGACTTGAACAGTTCTGCTCCTGTGGTGTTGGTTGGCAAAGATAGTGCACATAACAAATCCTCATGCACATCCTCCTGATATAGATACCGCACATAAACAAGTAGTAGTGCCTTGTTGTCGATATCTGTAGATTTGTCAACCTGGAGTGCATACCACGGTGATGTATTAATCCTCTCCAACAATTGTGCCTCAATGTCTTCGGCTATTTCCTCAATGCACCTAGTCACAGTGCTAGCTGACAAAGGCACATGTGCTATCTTTTCCACAGCAGCCTCTCCTAGAAGTTCACGGCAAATGTCTTTAGTGGAGGGCAAGATCAATTCTTCACCAATAGTAAATGGCTTTTTAGCCTTAGCAATGCGGTTAGCCACCAAATATGATGCTCTCAGTGCATTCTCCTTTATTGATGTGGTGGCCCTCATAAATATCTTCTGTGCTTCTTGCTCCCGTTTTTTTCTTTCAAAATACTCCAGGGGCTTGTCTTTTATGCCAGGGTTCTTGGCGGTCAAGTGGCGAAGCAGTTTTGAATGTTTCATTGCCTCATTAGAGAGCTTCTCGCCTATGCAGAGCGGTTTTGGTGCGTGGGAATCACCTGTCCCGATAAATCCATATTTCAAATAGGACTCATGGTATTGTCTGTTAAAAGTTGCATGTTTCTTTGATGTTGAAGGCTCTTCTTCTGTCTGTTCACTGGGCCTTTTTTTCTTCCCAAGGAAACTTTCTAACAATGTCTGTTTCATACTCATTTTTGCTAATTTGTGGGTTAAAGCAGACACAATAACACTTGTTTAGTTTAGAGTGAATAGAGCGCTGGAACTGTCAAATCCCAAACAGACACAATAACACGTCAGTACACACGAGTACCGGTGAACAGATAGAAGAGCTAGAAGAGTGATACCTTCTCTTTCTCTTCACTCCACTGCTGCTTGCAACCGCTCAGCTCCAGATGTCACCTAAATCCGAATGTAAATCAAAAAACTATCAACGCAAAAATGTGATCAGTGTTTTAAATATATGACCAGGGTATCAAAATAACTGTGAAATACATATATAAATCACAAAAGATGACTGTGCCCCCTTTCAATACAGAGATGCCAGCGTTCCCCTTTCAATACAGATATGCCAGCGTTCCCCTTTCAATACAGATATGCCAGCGTTCCCCTTTCAATACAGATATGCCAGCGTTCCCCTTTCAATACAGATATGCCAGCGTTCCCCTTTCAATACAGAGATGCCAGCGTGCCTCTTTCAATACAGAGATGCCAGCGTTCCCCCCTTTCAATGCAGAGATGCCAGCGTTCCCCCTTTCAATACAGAGATGCCAACGTGCCCCTTTCAATACAGAGATGCCAGCGTGCCCCTTTCAATACAGAGATGGCAGCGTGCCCCTTTCAACACAGAGATGGCAGCATGCCCCTTTCAATACAGAGATGCCCCAGCATTCCCCCTTTCAATACAGAGATGCCCCAGCATTCCCCCTTTCAATACAGAGATCATCGCGCCATAGTGCTGAGTCTCCTCAATAGCAGAGAACCCCCGCCCACCCCTCCGTGCACTTATGCCTGAACCCGCACAAACACATTCGACCCAGGAGTTGTTGACCTAAATAAGTGCAATAGGCCTGGGTGAATGAGAGGGCATTCTAATAAAACCACTGCTGCTCCTCTTTCTGTTTGATAGTGCTGAGTCCCCCCCCCTCTGTGCACTTACCTCACGGCAGCTTCTCTTCAGTCTCCTCGTCTCCGACCTAGAGTCCTCAGTCCTCCCGTGGCGCCTCCTCCTCGGCCAATGGCGTGATGTTTGCCTTTTGGCCAATCAGGAAGCGGGAGGACCCGCTCCCTGATTGGCCAGGAGGAGCATCAGTGTAACAATAGCGAATTTTCATTCGCTATTGTCACACAATGGGCGGGCTTGGGAGGGCGCAATGCTCTGCGCCTCGGGCGGCCCGGTGCCGATTGATCCATGGACCGGCACCAGTCCGCGGCCCGGGGTTTGGGGAACACTGCTATAGTGGACTGACAGTTCTCCTGCAAATGTGTGCATTAAAGTTCTCCATAACTATGGAGAACAGCTTTAGAAATCCTATTCTCTACCAGTTTTAGAAGCAATGTTAGAAAAAACAAAAAAGTGTTTCAACAAGGCGCAAAAATATATAGCGAAGTGGAAAAAAAAAATAAAAAATAAAAAAAAATATATATATATATATATATATATATATATATATTGGACCACAAAAATAAGATATAAAAGGGCACAAAAATAATATATATTGGGGTGCAAAAATAAAATAGAAAAATTGCAAAAATAAAAGCTCAGAATAATGAAAAAGATCTATTTCTTTCATGTAATTGGCAAGAGTCCATGAGCTAGTGACGTATGGGATATACATTCCTACCAGGAGGGGCAAAGTTTCCTAAAAATCAAAATGCCTATAAATACACCCCTCACCACACCCACAATTCAGTTTTACAAACTTTGCCTCCCATGGAGGTGGTGAAGTAAGTTTGTGCTAGATTTCTACGTTGATATGCGCTTCGCAGCAGGCTGAAGCCCGGTTTTCCTCTCAGAGTGCAGTGAATGTCAGAGGGATGTGAAGGGAGTATTGCCTATTGAATACCATGGTCTTCCTCTAGGGGATCTATTTAATAGGTTCTCTGTTATCGGTCTTAGAGATTTCTTCTCCTACCTCCCTTTTCAGATCGACGATATATTCTTATATACCATTACCTCTACTGATTCTCGTTTCAGTACTGGTTTGGCCATCTACATTATGTAAATGAGTGTCTTTGGGTAAGTAAGTCTTATTTTTATTTATGACACTCTCAGCTATGGTTTGGCACTTTATATGTAAAGTTCTAAATATATGTTTTATACTATATTTGCCATGATTCAGGTCAATCAGTTTATTTTCCTTCTTTCAGACTGTCAGTTTCATTTTTTGGGAAAATGCATATGAATTAATATTTTTCTTGCCTAAAATTTTCATTGAATTTTTTCCTCTAAATTGTGGGCTGTTAGGCTCGCGGGTGCAAAAAATGCTAGAATTTATTGCGTCATTTTTGGCACAAGACTTTTTTGGCGCGAGATTGACGTTTGTCTGACGTCAATAACGTCATTTCCGGCGTCGTAGTTGACGCCGGTAGTTTTCATGTAGTTGCGTCATTTTTGACTCTCGTGTTTGTTACAGACGTTTTTGGTGCCAAAAAATATGTGGGCGTCATACTTGGCGCCAGTTTTTTTACATTATTTAAGTCTCACTTTTTAGTTGCTTCTGGTTTCTAGAGGCTTGTTCTGTTTGCATTTTTTCCCATTCCTGAAACTGTCATTTAAGGAATTTGATAATTTTGCTTTATATGTTGTTTTTTCTATTACATATTGCAAGATGTCACAACCTGACCCTGGATCAGAATCTACTTCTGGAAAGACGCTGCCTGATGTCGGTTCTACCAAAGCTAAGTGCATTTGTTGTAAACTTATGCTAACTGTTCCTCCGGCTGTAGTTTGTGTTAGTTGTCATGATAAACTATCAAAAGCAGATAATATTTCCATTAGTAATAATCCATTACCTGTTGTTGCTCCGTCAAGATCTAATGTTCAGGATGTTCCTGTTAATGTAAAAGAATTTGTTTCTAATTCTATTCGGAAGGCACTGTCTGTTATACCTCCTTCTAATAAACGTTAAAGGTCTTTTAAAACTTCTCATAAATCAGATGAATTTTTAAATGACCGCCATCATTCTGACTTATCTATCTCTGATGAGGATCTTTCTGGATCAGCAGATTCTGCCTCAGATATTGACACTGATAAATCTTCATATTTGTTTAAGATGGAGTTAATTTGTTCTTTACTGAAAGAAGTGTTGATTGCATTAGATATGGAGGAGTCTAGTCCTCTTCCCCAAGGCAGAACATAGAGTGATCTGAGATGTCATCGCAGAAAATGCAGCATGTCTGCAGAAAGAACAGGAACTGTTAGCACTTTAACTTTTCAGTGCTGCTCCACTTTAGGCTGTTCTTTTTAAACAGAGCTGTTCTCTGGCTACATTGTATACGTTTTCCTTAACACAGTGCATCCAGATCGAAGTGCTGTTTGAAGACAACAATGAAATATGCAGTAGTACTGCAAAGCAGCAGTGCATTGATTGTTGTCGATTTTTGCAAGCTCGTTTCCTAGCTTTTCACAGTCTGCAAAGCTGTTTTTCTCCGAATGTAAGCTGTTCATATGAGCAATGCACCTTTTTTATTACTACATTTATATGTTAGACTAAAAGGAAACAAATTAATTCAAGAGACATTTTACAATTTACTTTTTTTGTCTGCAGTTAATTTGCAATGCAATTTTCAACTACTGCAATAGATTATACAACTTTAAATATTGCTTTATTCTCCAGTTAACCAACACATTGCAATTGATCTGGTGCTTTAGTGTAACTGACAAATTTACAATTTTATTTTATTTAAAAATGACCTGCAGAAAAATTTTCACTAAAAAAATCTCATCGCAGAAAGTGAAAAAAAGTTCTGTCTCTGGGGTCCTCTTGATATTAAAACTAGTAAGCGTTTAAATTCGTTTTTTAAACCTCATGTAGTTATTCCAGAAGTTTTTCCAGTTCCTGATTCTATTTCTGATGTAATTTCTAGGGAATGGAATAGTCTGGGTACCTCTTTTACTCCTTCTCCAAGGTTTAAGAAATTGTACCCTTTGACGTCTGATAGATTAGAGTTTTGGGAGAAAATCCCCAAAGTTGATGGGGCTATTTCTACTCTTGCTAAACGTACTACTATTCCTACGGCAGATAGTACTTCTTTTAAGGATCCTTTAGATAGGAAGCTTAAATCATTTCTAAGGAAGGCTTATTTATGTGCAGGTAATCTTCTTAGGCCTGCTATTTCTTTGGCTGATGTTGCTGCAGCTTCCACTTTCTGGTTGGAGGCTTTAGCACAACAAGTGTCGGACCATGATGCTTATAGCATTGTTAAACTTCCTCAACATGCTAATAACTTTGTTTGTGTTGCTATTTTTGATATCATTAGGATTGATGTCAGGTATATGTATTTAGCTATTTTAGCTAGAAGAGCTTTATGGCTTAAATCTTGGAATGCAGATATGACTTCTAAGTCAACGTTGCTTTCTCTTTCTTTCCAAGGTAATAAGTTATTTGGTTCTCAGTTGGATTCTATAATTTCAACTGTCACTGGGGGGAAAGGAGCTTTTTTGCCTCAGGATAAAAAAATCTAAGGGTAAATATAGGGCTGCTAATCGTTTTCGTTCCTTTCGTCAGAATAAGGAACAGAAGCCTGACCCTTCCCCTAGAGGAACGGTCTCCGTTAGGAAACCTTCTCCAGTCTGGAATAAATCCAAGCCTTTTAGGAAATCAAAACCAGCTCCCAAGTCTTCATGAAGGTGCGGCCCTCATTCCAGCACAGCTGGTAGGGGGCAGGTTACGATTTTTCAAAGATGTTTGGATCAGTTCGATTCAAAATCATTGGATTCAGAACATTGTTTCTCAAGGGTACAGAATAGGTTTCAAGATAAGACCGCCTGTGAGAAGATTCTTTCTCTTACTCATTCCAGTAAACCCAGTAAAGGCTCATGCTTTTCTGAAATGTGTTTCAGACCTGGAGTCAGCTGGGTTAATTGTGCCAGTTCCAGATCTGGAACGGGGTCTGGGGTTTTATTCAAATCTGTTCATTGTACCGAAGAAAGAGAATTCTTTCAGACCAGTTCTGGATCTAAAAATATTGAATCATTATGTAATGATACCAACATTCAAAATGGTGACTATAAGGACTATTCTGCCTTTTGTAAAGCAAGGGCATTATATGTCCACAATGGACTTACAGGATGCATATCTTCATATTCCTATTCATCTGGATCACCATCAGTTCCTGAGATTCTCTTTTCTAGACAAGCATTACCAATTTGTTGCTCTTCCTTTTGGCCTAGCAACAGCTCCAAGGATCTTTTCAAAGGTTCTCGGGGTCCTTCTCTCTGTAATCAGAGAGCAGGGTATTGCGGTATTTCCTTATTTGGACGATATCTAGGTACTGGCTCAGTCTTTATATTCTGCAGAATCTCACACAAATCAACTTGTGTTGTTTCTTCAAAGACATGGTTGGAGGATCAATTTACCAAAGAGTTCCTTGATTCCTCGGACAAGGGTAACCTTTTTGGGTTTCCAAATAGATTCAGTATCCATGACTTTGTCTCTAACAGACAAGAGACGTCTGAAATTGGTTTCAGCTTGTCGAAACCTTCAGTCTCGATCATTCCCTTCGGTAGCTTTGTGCATGGAAATTTTAGGTCTCATGACTGCAGCATCGGACGCGATCTCCTTTGCTCGTTTTCACATGAGACCTCTCCAGCTTTGTATGCTGAACCAATGGTGCAGGGATTATACAAAGATATCACAATTAATATCCTTAAATACCAATGTTCGTTTTTCTCTGACTTGGTGGTTGGATCACCATTGTTTAGTTCAAGGGGCCTCATTTGTTCGTCCAACCTGGACTGTGATCACAACAAATGCAAGTCTTTCAGGTTGGGGAGCTGTATGGGGATCTCTGACAGCGCAGGGAGTTTGGGAATCTCAGGAGGCGAGATTACCAATAAACATTTTGGAACTCTGTGCGATTTTCAGAGCTCTTCAGTTCTGGCCTCTTCTGAAGAGAGAATCGTTTTTGTTTTCAGACAGACAATGTCACAACCGTGGCGTATGTCAATCATCAATGTGGGACTCACAGTCCTCAGGCTATGAAAGAAGTATCTCGGATACTTGTATGGGCGGAATCCAGCTCCTGTCTAATCTCTGCGGTTCACATCCCAGGTGTAGACAATTGGGAAGCGGATTATCTCAGCCGCCAGATGTTACATCCGGGCGAATGGTCTATTCATCCAGAGGTATTTCTTCAGATTGTTCAGCTATGGGGACTTCCAGAAATTGATCTGATGGCTTCTCATCTAAACAGGAAACTTCCCAGGTATCTGTCCAGATCCAGGGATCCTCAGGCGGAAGCGGTGGATGCGTTGTCACTTCCTTGGAATTATCATCCGGCTTATATTTTTCCGCCTCTAGTTCTTCTTCCAAAAGTGATTTCCAAAATCATAATGGAACATTTGTTTGTGCTGCTGGTGGCTCCACCATGGCCACACAGGCCAGTTGCCAACCTTGGACACTTCCGTTTAGGCCAGACCTTCTATCTCAAGGCCCATTTTTCCATCAGGATCTCAAATCATTAAATTTGAAGGTATGGAAATTGAACACTTAATACTTAGTCATAGAGGTTTATCTGACTCTGTGATTAATACTGTGTTACAGGCTCGTAAATCTGTGTCTAGAAAGATTTATTACAGAGTTTGGCAGACTTGCATTTCTTGGTGTTCTTCTCATAAATTCTCTTGGCATTCTTTTAGAATTCCTAGAATTTTACAGTTTCTTCAGGATGCTTTGGATAAGGGTTTGTCTGCAAGTTCCTTGAAAGGACAAATTTCTGCTCTTTCTGTTCTGTTTCACATAAAAATTGCTAATCTTCCTGATATTCATTGTTTTGTACAGGCTTTGGTTCGTATCAAGCCTGTCTTTAACCCCTTAAGGACCAGCGACGTACCCTGTATGTCGCTGGCCTTTTTTTGGGACTTGATTGTTTTATACCGTGGTCTTGCCACCAGTGTTGAGACTGCTCTATTCCACAAAGCCTTCTGGAGGGAGGGCATTAATAGTGTATTCTTGCTAGACTTGTGCTATTATGTCCGGAAAAAACCCTTAACGACCAGTGACATACAGGGTATATTGTGGTCATTAAGGGGTTAAGTCAATCTCTCCTCCTTGGAGTCTTAATTTGGTTTTGAGGGCTTTACAGGCGCCTCCGTTTGAGCCTAATCATTCTCTGGACATTAAATTACTTTCTTGGAAAGTCTTGTTCCTTTTGGCCATCTCTTCTGCTAGAAGAGTTTCTGAGTTATCTGCTCTTTCTTGTGAGTCTCCTTTTCTGATTTTTCATCAGGATAAGGCGGTTTTGCAGACTTCATTTAAATTTTTACCTAAAGTTGTGAATTCTAACAACATTAGTAGAGAGATTGTTGTACCTTCGTTGTGTCCTAATCCTAAGAATTCTCTGGAGAGATCTTTACATTCTTTGGATGTAGTAAGAGCTTTGAAATATTATGTTGAAGCTACTAAAGATTTCAGAAAGACCTCTAGTCTATTTGTTATCTTTTCTGGTTCTAGGAAAGGTCAGAAGGCTTCTGCCATTTCTTTGGCGTCTTGGTTAAAGCTTTTGATTCATCATGCTTATGTGGAGTCGGGTAAATCCCCGCCTCAAAGGATTACGGCTCATTCTACTAGGTCAGTTTCTACTTCCTGGGCTTTTAAGAATGAAGCTTCTGTTGATCAGATTTGCAAAGCAGCAACTTGGTCTTCTTTGCATACTTTTACTAAATTCTACCATTTTGATGTTTTTTCCTCCTCAGAAGCAGTTTTTGGTAGAAAAGTACTTCAGGCAGCTGTTTCGGTTTAATTCTTCTGCTTATAATTTCAGTTTTTTTCATTATAAAGATTAAAACTTTTTGATTTGGGTTGTGGATTGTTTTTTTCAGCAGAATTGGCTGTCTTTATTTTAGCCCTCCCTTTTTAGTGACTCTTGCGTGGAAGTTCCACATCTTGGGTATCTGCTATCCCATACGTCACTAGCTCATGGACTCTTGCCAATTACATGAAAGAAAACATAATTTATGTAAGAACTTACCTGATAAATTCATTTCTTTCATATTGGCAAGAGTCCATGAGGCCCACCCTTTTTTGTGGTGGTTATGATTTTTTTGTATAAAGCACAATTATTCCAATTCCTTGTTTGATGCTTTCGCTCCTTTCTTATCACCCCACTTCTTGGCTATTCGTTAAACTGAATTGTGGGTGTGAGGGGTGTATTTATAGGCATTTTGAGGTTTGGGAAACTTTGCCTCTCCTGGTAGGAATGTATATCCCATACGTTACTAGCTCATGGACTCTTGCCAATATGAAAGAAATGAATTTATCAGGTAAGTTCTTACATAAATTATGTTTTTCTTCCATGACAGTTTGTTGAAAAGGGGCATCAACAAAGCTACTAATGGGGCTATATAAATATTGGTATTGGTTCATATATAACTTACGTGAGGAATAGTTGCTTATTTTCGTTGATAAATAAGGCGCAGATACTAATCTGACTGGAGAAATTTATCTTTAAATCTCCTCAGTTTGCCTATAGAGAAGGACAAAAAAAGAGTGCACAGATGCGCTTCTCTAAAGGCAAGCTGAGGAGAACCCATAGGAGAATTACCCGGAGAATTTTCCTTCCGCTTGATAAATCTTGCTTATTTAGGAGGGAATCCAGGATACAGTAAGCAGTCTATTGACTTTTGGAATATGATATAATAAATAAATAATATACTTATTAGACTGCTTATATTTGAAATGAATCTCCACACCTAAGGCAACTGTTATATTACCACAGGCGACAAGGCTATTTTAGTTACAATTACTTCATAAGGATTTGGGCCTTTACTACCTTTGGATAACCTAACTACCCTCATACAGCCCCCCTTTCTCGAACCTCTCCCCTTTTTTCCAACTGGCAATATTGTGAATTTTAAAAAAAATCAAATAAAAACCCAGCCCGGCACAGTCCATAGTATGAAAGGAAGAAACTTTATTACAGAGAACGCTAAAAATACGCAAATCACTTTCAAGTAAGCAACGCTTACTACAATAAAAAAAGGTCATAATTAAGCTACGACCTCGGGCCGTGTGACGTCAGACGCGTTTCGGGTTTCCCTGTAGTCATAGTTGGTCACACTAAGTCTCTCTTACACTTAAATACCTGTGTGTACAGATGGCAGCCTCATTCTGATAACCTGCTGTCAGAGGTATTTTAAAGCAACATAATCATATCTCATATATATCACTCAAATGTTTTGCTATTTTATGGCTGAATACTTTCTGGATAAGTGTCTCCTATACATTTTAACAAAACTATACAACAATATATATATATATATATATATATATATATATATATATATATATATATATATATATATACATTTACATACATTTACATAATATCAGTCTGATACAATTCAAATTGCTGATAAATGGATATATACAGTGCACAAATATAAATACCATATAATGGGAGGGAGATATTAAAAAAAATAAAATAAAATAGAAATAAATATTTAATCTAGTTAGATGAGCATACTCAAATGAGATCATCAACAAAATAGCTGAAATAACAAACTTAATTTAATTGTATTTTATTTTAGATATTTGTAGTTGATTGATTTAATTAATTTATTGATAGTGTAGTGTTAGGTGTATTTGTAACTTAGGTTAGGATTTATTTTACAGGTAATTTTGTAATTATTTTAACTAGGTAACTATTAAATAGTTATTAACTATTTAATAGCTATTGTACCTAGTTAAAATAAATACAAAGTTGCCTGTAAAATAAATTAAAATAAATATAAATCCTAAAATAGCTACAATGTAACTATTAGTTATATGGTAGCTATATTAGGGTTTATTTTATAGGTAAGTATAGTAATAGGTAAGTTTATAGGTAAGTAAGTATAGTTATAGGTAAGTTTATAGGTAAGTATAGTATAGTATATTTATTTAATTATAGTAATTTTATTTAGATTTATTAAAAATACATTTAAGTTAGGGGGTGTTAGGGTTAGGGTTAGACTTAGGTTTAGGGGTTAATACATTTAATATAGTAGCGGCACAGCAAAGCTGTTAAATGTCACTCCCCTACCCATAAATCCCAGTCATTCTCTTTGCCTCTGTCAATGGAGGAGGTGACGTTTTGGTGTCTAAAGAAAATTGGATTTCTTTTGCTACAACCAAGTTTTTTGGGTATAGCTGTAGTCCACGTCAATCTTTTCAGTAGAGTAGTGGTGGCTTTAAAGCAGTTAGGAACTTGTGAGGTGGGCCTTGCTCTGTTTTCCTAACATATTTGCTCCCCATGGTATAGAAATCCAGAGATGACTTACTCTGTTCTTTCTTTTTCCACAGGTCTCTGTAAGGAGTATGTGTCCTTTCTTTTTTTTAAAAAATATTTATTTATATCCCGTCAGTGATATATTAATACAGTTCGTGTCAGCTTTACACCTCGCAGGGTGTTTTGAAAAGCAATACATATTCAAGAATACAAACAATTTGTACACATCAAAATTAAACATGGTATTTAAGCTTTCCATGCAATAGAAATCAGTTAAACACCACTTCTTTAATATTTTGACCCCTTCTTTACCACCACTGTTGGGCTTGATTTTTTATTTTTAAATAAAAGAGAAGAAAAAAAACAAAACAGCAACAAAGAAGAAAGAAACCCCCTTACTCCAGAGCGTACACCCTTCTATCAGTACTGTACCTCTCCTATAGATTTTCCTCAAGCCTTTCTATCACTCAATATAGGTCTCGATACATCAAGACCCATTCACTTGGAAATATATCTAGTAATACAAAATCCGCAAAACTTTTTGAGCATAGGAAAGGGGCCAGAATATGTTTCTGCGTCTTGAGGGAGTAATTTTTAATTATGGGGAGCCATCCCATTATAAACTTTTTTTTAAAAAATTCACCTGATAGTTTTAAATGAAAAGATTCAAATATTCTCCCTGATGAAGAGTAAGAAGCTAGGCCCTGTTTTCCCTTTTCCAGAATTTCAATATTAAGTGTCTTACTAGAAGGCTTATTGTATTCAGTATATTCTTCTGTAGAGACTGATTATCCTTCTGAGGTTTAAGAAAAATGATCTCTTCTGGCTCTAAATTGATAGTGGTATTATAATTTTTATTTACCCAGAATAAGATCTTTCTCCAAAATTGGTATATCTTTGGGCATTGACTAAACATATGTAGAATATCAGCTTTTCAATATAAACATTGCGGACAAGTAAATATTTGTGTCCTGTACATTTTCCCCAATTTAGCAGGAGTAAGGTAGTAGTTGTTCATTAGCTTCATATGTGATTCTTTCCAAATCGCTGAAATCCTACACTTTTCTAGAGCATTAAAACTTGCCTTTATTTTATCAAGATCTATATCTATGAAGAAAGGTGTCCAAATATTAACTAGTTTGTCTATATAAATTTGGCTTTGTTTGGCCAACATCAGATTATATAATAATGAAATTGAAGTATCACCAATTGCAAATTTATGGACACACATTTTAATAACACTATAATCAGTAATTACATCCATACCCCAACCCTTACTATAAACAGAATGTCTTATTTGTAAATATGCAAAAAAGCTGTTTCTGGGAAGATCAAATTGCTGCCTAAGAGATTCATATAACTGTATATGTCCTGAGTTTGATATAATTTGATAAACATATTTCAAGCCCTTTTCATCCCACAACTTAAATAGTTTCTGATAAATACCAGGCATGAATTCTACGTTGCCTATTATTGGTAGATATTCCGTTAAGGAATAGTCCACCCCAATCAAGGTACACAATTTATGCCATGCCAGGATTATATTATTGATCGTGATTAGACTTTTTACGTTAGCAGGAATTTTCCTATAAGAATTATGTAAAATGGCTTTCAAAGCGAATGGATAGGTAATAAAACTTTCCAGCTCGGGTGATGCAAACCAACTGGAATCTGCTAGCCAATCCAATGCTACTTTACTCAAGGCAGCCAGATTATATAAAGCGCCTCGGGTCCAACTATTACTCCTTCGGGAGAGATTCGTTGACCGTCAGACTTTGCGGACCAACTGGAATCGGCGGTTTCGAAAGTGATCCATGCCTTACCACGTTCTGCTAAGCGCAAGCGTAGGGTTTATCATAGCGGCTCGGCCCAGGGTTTGTCCATGCCGATGGCTGATCCAGAGGCTCTATACAATGACGAGGCACAATCCGACTCTTCGGAGGAGGCCCCTTCTGGGTCGGAGTCAGTGTCATCTAAACCTCAGGCGGCGGAGGAGCCTGGTTATAGCTTTAGGATGGAGAATCTGCACTTTCTGTTACAGCAGGTGCTTGCTACTCTGGAGATTCCGGAATCTAAGATACCGGAGGAACCTGCGATTCCTGTGCTTGACAAGGTATATGAGGACAGGGTAGTGCCTCAGTCTTTCCCGGTTCCCGTTAAGATGGCAAATATTATTAAGAATGAATGGGAGCGATTAGGGTCGTCCTTTTCCCCTTCTTCTTTTAAAAAGCTGTTCCCCGTTCCGGACTCTCAGCTTGAGCTGTGGGGCCATCTCTACGCTCGCAAAGCGGACAACTATTCTCCTCGAGGATAGTTCGTCGTTTAAAGAGCCCATGGATAAAAAGCTGGAAAACTTGTTGAGAAAGATGTTTCAGCACACAGGGTTTGTTTTTCAGTCAGCAGCGGCCGCTGCGGCGGTCGCTGGAGCTGCGACATATTGGTGTGAATCTCTGCGTGAATACAGGTGAAGATTAAGGCGTTGAAGGTCGCCAATTCTTTCATCTGTGATGCCAATCTGCAAATTATTCACCTGAATGCCAAGGTGTCAGGTTTTTCTTTTTTAGCGTGCAGGGCTCTGTAGCTAAAATCTTGGTCTACGGACATGACCTCTAAAGTGAGGCTGTTGTCCCGGCCTTTTCAAGGAAAGATCCTGTTCGGTCAAGGATTGGATTCAGTGTGATTGATACTCTAATTCAGGCAAGGAAGCCAGTCACTCGTCGCATCTACCATAAGGTGTGGAGAACTTACTTGTCCTAGTGTGAGAAGCATGGATATCCTTGGCATAAGGTGAAGGTATCCAGGATTCTGTCCTTTCTTTATGATGGCTTAAAGATGGGTCTTGCCGCTAGTTCCTTAAAAGGACAGATTTCAGCATTATCAGTCTTGTTGCATAGGAGACTCGCTGAGCTCCCTGACTTCCAATCTTTTGTTCAGACTCTGTCTAGAATCAGACCTGCCTTTAAGCAGTCGGCTCCGCCTTGGAGTTTAAACTTAGTCCTTAAGGTTTTGCAGAGGGTTCCGTTTGAACCTATGCATTCCTTAGAAATTAAGGTTCTGTCCTAAAAGGTTCTCTTCCTGTTGGATATTGCATCGGCACGCAGAGTATCTCGAGCTAGCTGCCTTGCAATCTGACCCTCCTTATCTGGTGTTTCATGCGGATAAGGCTGTACTGCGCACTGGGTTGGGGTTTCTCCCCAAGGTGGTGTCTAACCGTAACATCAATCAGGAAATAATTTTTCCTTCTTTGTGTCCTAACCCTTCTTCAAAGGAGAGGTTACTTCATAACCTGGATGTGGTCCGTGCCTTGAAGTTTTATCTTCAGGCTACCAAGGATTTCAGACAGTCTATATCTCTTTTTGTGGTGTATTCTGGGAAGCGCAAGGGGCAAAGGGCCTCTGCTACTTATTTGTCTTTTTGGTTGAGGAGTATGATTCGCTTGGCTTATGATATAGCGGGACATAAGTCTCCTCAGAGGATCACGGCTCATTCAACTAGAGCTGTGGCTTTGTTTTGGGCCTTCAAGAATGAGGCTTCTATGGAGCAAATTTGTAAGGCGGCTACCTGGTCCTCCTTACACACTTTTACAAAGTTTTACAAGTTTGACGTTTTTGCTTCTGCGGAAGCTGTTTTTGGGGGAGAGGTTTTGCAGGCTGTGGTGCCCTCTGATTAGGGTCTGCATTTTTTACCCTCCCGGTTTCATTCAGTGTCCTCTAGAGCTTGGGTATATGTTCCCAACAGTAATGAATGAAGCCGTGGACACTCTTCCCCATTCGATGGAAAGCATAAATTATGCTTACTTGATCATTTCATTTCCATCAAGGGGAGGAGAGTCCACGGCTCCCGCCCGTATCTCCGATGGGCAGACCTAAATTTAATACTCTTCTGGCACCATTTATACCCTGATATTTCTCCTACTGTTCCTGGTTCCCTCGGCAGAATGACTGGGGGATGAGGGAAGTGGGGGAGGTATTTAAACCTTTGGCTGGGGTGTCTTTGCCTCCTGGGTGGCCAGGTTCTTAATTCCCAATAGTAATGAATGAAGCCGTGGACTCTCCTCCCCTCGATGGAAATGAAATTATCAGGTAAGCATAATTTTTTTTTTCTGGGGAACTTTATTTTCTGGTGTCCTTTCTACATTCTCACAGATGGAAAGTGGATCTGGAAAAGAGTTCCCTTATTCTAGCTACAAGGGTAGTTTTCTTATGGACCATAATAGATTCCCTATCTATGAAAATATATCTTACAGAGGTCAGAAAATCCAAAATTCTTGCCTCTCTCTGCAGTCTACTGTTCGGCCATTAATGGCTCAATGCATGGAGGTAATTGGTCTTATGGTCGCTTCCATGGACATCATTCCCTTTGCTCGATTCCATTCGAGAGCTCTGCAGTTATGCATGCTCAGACAATGGAATGTGGACCAGTCGGATCTGTCTCAGAGGCTTTGCGCTTGTCAGGCTTAACTCTCGTATTACGAGTTGAAAGTAAACGCGTTTGCTTGAGCGCAATCGTAATTTACGCTAGAATGATTACGGCAACATCAGAGCTCTGGTTAATTGTTTAACGAAACATAAAAGTGTCACAAAACACATCAAATACATTATAAAGCATAGTTACTCATAATAACACTGTCTAATAAAAATTCTTAAAAAATAATATTGCACACATATAAAGCTTCAATGAAATGATGTCCCAGGTGTTAGGGGGGAAAAAAGGCAGTCAAAGGGCTTTAACATAGAGATACATACATACACGTCTAAATATTGATATGTATGTATAGATATATGTGTACATATGTATTAATATGTTTATGTGTATTTATAGACACATATATACACATAAATACATACATATATATATATATATATATATATATATATATAAGTGCACTGGAACCTTTTGCTGTTAAAGGACCAGTAAATACAGCAGATTTGCATATTTAACAAATGAATAATAAAAATACATTGCAAAAGCACTTAGTCTGACCTTCAAATGAGTAGCAGATATTTTTCAAATTTCATCATGTATCATGTGTCGGCTATCAGCCAATCACAAATGCATATACTTATACTCTGTAAATCAAAAAATGTAAATATTAAGACAGCACATTTTGCCAATGTAAGTAAATTAGAAAGTTGTTTAAAATTGCTTGCTCTATCTGAATCATGAAAGTTTAAGTTTGACTTGAGTGTCCCTTTAACCCTTTGAGTGCTAACGACGGCTCTGTCGCAAATTGTCCCAGTCAGGTGCTGACGACTCAGAGGCGTCGCTAGCATGCACCCACCTTGAGGGCAATTTGGGGGCTCCCACTGACTCCCACCCCGGCGATCTCGCCTGTATAGTGACAGGCATGCATCATGGGTCGTCAGGTTTGGTGCGGTGGAGTAACATGCAATGACATCATGATGTCACTGCGCAACTTTATTTAAAGTTGACAATGGACAAGTATAGGGAGATGGGGCATGCTGCTTAGAAGCCTGTATCTCAGGCATCTAAGCAGCTATAGACCCCCAAACCCCACCGTTGGAAAGTTAATCGCCTAACCTTTCCAACGGTATAAGTCTTGAGGATCTGGGGAAAAAAAAGTTAAAAATAAATATTTAAAAAAAAAAAAAAGCGAAAAGAAAAGCTCAAAATCAGCTTAGCACCCAGGTGGGAAATGGCTTAGCAACCAAAGGGTTAAGTAGATAAAAACATGTTAAAGCATATTTATGCAATATTCATATTTAATAAATGTTTAACTATGTATTTAGTGTAAATATTTCACATTCCACTGTTCTGCACATAGCGGAATATGTTCTATTTATTTATAAATAAGATATTCCTGTGTGTGTGTGTGTATATATATATATATATATATATATATATATATATATAAATAATCATGTATATATATAATCATGTATATATAGATATGTATTGTACCAAAATAGTCAGATATATGTAGAAATAGCATGTTTTTTTATTTATAAATACATATGTGCAGAACATTGGAATGTGAAATATTAATATTTTCATGTCGGGTTAGCACAAATGAGAATATGCGATCGGGTTTCCACTTTATTTCTCCATTGACTTCTATCCTCAACAATATGTAGAACAGCTGCCAGGCAAATACTGTGCTCGTGACGACCGTGGAAATCTGCCCAATTCCACTATGACAATATGAAACATGGAAATGTCTACAGCACAACTTGCTTAAAAAGTGTCTTTATTGACAAAAGAAAGAGCGACGTTTCGTGACTGCTGTCACTTAATCATGCTATGAGGGAATACCTGAACGCGTGCGATATTCCAACTTCCGATTTTTGCACTTGTCGGGTTAGTGCGAGAGCGAAAACAGTTCAATTTCAACTCGTAATACGAGTGCAACGTGACGCGAAAAAAAAATCTTAATTCTAGTGCAATTATCGCTCAAACGGAAACGTTAACTTGCGCTCTGATCGTAATCTGGCCCTTGGTGTCTTAAAAGCTTGCACAGAATATTTTTTTTGTCCTTTTCTTTGGAAAACTATTGTGTGCCCTCATCTTGTAAGCTGGCTAACACTGTACTAATATTTTGGATCATATACTATGCTTAAATGGGTGCTTTTGGAAAAAAATAAGTCTGCGATAGAATAAGATCAATATTTGGAATAAACATTTCTTGATTTTTATCTATGTTTTTGTGTAATACTTGTGCTCTGTTCCATGATCCCTAGAAAAACCCAAGAGCAAAGTCTTAACCTAAGTTTTCTAAATACATTCTGCAATTTGCCTATACCAGCTGTTTCATTTGCAAGTTACAGAATTTGCTTTTTAGATAGCTTAAAATATTGCAAAACAAAAACTAGAAAAATGTTGGGTCAAATAGCTGTTTCCTAAGGGTAAAACAATCTACTTGACACTGAGCTATGTGTCCTATCTGAATACTACTAAATGCTGCCCTATAAAACGTCTGTCTATCTGTCTGCCATATCTTAAACATAGGTCACTGTTTTCCATCTACTCTTTATCACATCATTTCAGAGTTAAATTTCCTCTGCAATTTTTTTTACTCCTTCATAGAAAGGCCAAGAGCAACGTCATGACCATAAATCTTGTATATGTACCCTGATCTTGTGATATATTTATATTTAAATAGGTTGTGTTATGTCTACATGGAAACAAATAAATGTTACTGCAGACATGGCCAACTAGACCTTTTGTCAGCTTCACTTTTATAAATTATTTTTAATATCAAGTGTAATATATATATTAAAGAAAACTAAATAACTGAGTGACAGTACTGTGCTCTACACACATGCTCATGCAAACAATGCCAGTGCAATCATTATCACATTTTTATTTAAAATACAAAGAAGTTTAAAATAAAATGTATTTTAATAACTGTGCTATGCAAAAAAAAAATGTTTTAGTTGAATCTGTAGTTGCAGAGCCCTTACTATTTAAAAAATAAAAATTGATGTACAGAAAGTTTATTTATTGCGCTTAAATTGTGCATTGTATTGCATATTAAGACTAAAATTTTAGATATAGTTTAAGAAAGTTTGAGAGTGTTTTTGAAACATTTATACAATAATTTACCTTTATTTTTTTATTTGAAATAGCTGTGTTTTGTTGTATTCCCACCTGTACTGAATATTTCAATACTTAAGTACTGTTTAGAGTAGAGTTGTGTAAACAAGAAGAAATTGCGCTCTGTAAGCTTTTTTATTCGCACATGAAAAATCTGTTAAAATTGCTCTTACTGATAACAAATAATATAATAGTCTCATCATTAAAGTGTCTGCTTTTAGTTGGGGAATTCCAACCTTAGACAACTCTGCAGTGTTTCCTCCCTGTTCTGCAAACTTCTGTAGCTCCGTTAG